>NW_025877253.1:0-3274 GCF_002878395.1 Capsicum annuum
TGGTCTGAATGGACTGGGGTTGGTCACTCAAAAAGTTGTCTTGAGGCTGCTATTTCTTCTGAGATTATTATATCTCTGATACACCTTTGTTTACTCTTAACCGTTCAGCCTGAGCCTTGACAAACCTATTGATAAGGTGATAATCTCTACAACACCTTCCAGTTATGCTTATTAGGACATCTCAGCCTAGGCGTATGGAGAGTTATTGCTTGTCTCCGTTTATGGATGTTTTAGCAGGCAAAGTATTTTCCCTGATGCAATTAGTTTTCTTTATTCTTTTTGTTTTTTAGTTTAAAGAGGTATAGTACAACTAGTCCACCATAGAAGGAGGTCACTACTGGGAAATTTAGATGGCATCCATGATCGAGAGTGGACTGGTCACTTTGTTGCCTTTGTCATTGAAGATATCTTCAAGAACCTCCTTCACTGGTTCTTGCATAGGCAACGTGAGTGACAGTTATGATTGCCTTTTTTACCTATTTGTATTCTTTTCTTCGTCCTTTATTTGACGACTGATCTTAATTAGTGTACTTTGTCGCTCCTCGATGGCATCCATCTACAAATATCCCTCTCAAAGATTCTAAGGTTTACCATTGTCAAGAGTCGGTCCTGTACGTAAATTTCCTATCGATTGAGGTGCAAGGTGAAAAGCCACGATTTGTTACTAGGTGTGTACATAGGTCGGGTTGGTTCTGTTTTTCATTAAAATATAACCAAACCAACAATGTCGGTTTTCTAAATCTATAAACCAAATCAAACCAATAGACAATCGGTTTTTATATTTTGGTTTTTTTTGGTTTTTTTGATTTTTCGGTTTTTTTCTCAGTTTTTTTACAATTATAATGTGATTGAAGAAAAAATTAAATGATTTCACTAAAAAGATAAAAAAAAAATAATGGTCATAGAGTAGTTCCAATTAAAATTAAGTTGGCAAATTACTAAGACGTTTAAACTATTATCTTTGAAAGTAATATTATGTGGATACTCATTGGTTCAATTTGTAAGTCATTAGTCACAATAGCTTGTCTGAAAGTTTCCTTCACATAAAAAGTGAGCATAAAGAAGAATGAAGAATTGGAGACAACTTATTAAAAATTTAACTTCATAAAATAATTAACTATAACATAATTTCACAAGAAAAAAGAGAAAGAAGTGAAACAAACCTAAATCAAAACTTGACGAATAGGAAAAGTAAAACGAAAGTAAGATGAGAAAATAATGAGAACTCTCTGAAAACTTGGAAAGTAAAATGTAAAGTGAAGCAATTAAAGAATTATAGATTTTATATTAATATTGGATTTTGTATTAATTTGTTACTAATGGATAAATATTAGGGAAAAGGACAGCAATAACTCCTAAAACTAAAATAATATCATAAAAATAGCACTCAAAATTAAATACCCTATAAATAGCCACAAACTAATTTCACTTGCTAACTTTCACTGTCATACGCTTAAACATAATCGAAAATGTCGTTAAAGTAATTTTCTCTTTCTTTCTTTCCTTTTCATTTACAATTGCCTTTCTATTCAAACTCCCAAACCTCTATTCTTTTACCTTTTTCGATACTTCAATTAATCTTTCTTATTCCATAAATTTTGTATAAAATCTCCAAAAATCTGCATTCAATTAGCTTTCTATAATTTTTTTCCATTATAAATTTGCTCAAAATTGATACAAAATAATGGCTTCAACTTCAATTTTAGTTTCAATAATAATAAAATACGGAGGTCAGTGGATATCTGATGTTGAATTTAAGTGTATCAATGTGGTATAAAAGAGTATCAACTGAGTATAGAGATTGCATGTGCATGCAAAGAATTCCCTCTCCCTTTTTTTTAAAAATTATATCAATGTAGTATAAAAATGTATCAATGTGACATAAAAATGTATTAAATGGGTATAAAGACTGTATATGCATCCATAGGTGCGCCTTCTTTTTTATAAAAAAAAGTGTATCAATGTGGTATAAAAGTGTATCAAACTGGTATAAAAGAGTATCAATTGGATATAGAGACTGTATGTGCATGCAAAGGTTCCCCTTCTCTCTTTTAAAAATGTGTATTAATCTGGTATAAAAGAGCATCTATTGGCATATTCTTTTTTTTTTTTAATCTTTACATGCATCAAAATATCTCCGACTCACCGTGATTGAGTCAGCCTCTAAGAAGAACATCTCCGACTCACCATGATTGAATCAACATCTGAGAAGAACATGGATCAAGACATGACTTTTCTCTTACCTTGAGACCGCATTATTTTATTTTTTCTTCTTCAAGTTTAAAAAACTATGACATTGCTTCAAGTACAAATCTGTATGTAATGATTCTGTAAAATAATCATCATTAACAACAAATTTGGGGTCAAAATTGACTGCTTTACCCGTTAATTTTAACTTTCCTTTATTTCCTATTTTTTTCTTTATGTCCATAGTTTTCAATGCTCCAATGCAATAAACAACAAATCAATTTTTGATATTGATCATAAAATATAGTAGATTGATCGATGCATAATAGAGGAGAAAAAAAAGAAGATTTGATAAAGTATATTTAGAACAGAAAAGTGATTTAAGAGTAACAACTATAAAGAGCATTTAATTTCCTTAATTGTGTAAGGAGAGTGATTTTGGGCCAAGTGGCTAAAAAAAAGAAATAAATTGGGCCGACTGGCTCCAATTGTCCATATTTTCATAGTGTGGGCCATTTCTTTTTAAAATGGTCAGTTCATGTCCTTTTCCCTAAATATTATAACTAAAGACCCAAGAATATATATCTATTTTCTGAATATAAAAATATTATAAAAGTAATTAGAAAGTAGATTATAAGTAATATTTTTTTACATATAAAAAATTAAAATTATATATGTATTATGTCGGTTCGGTTTAGGTTTGGTTTGATTTTATTTTTGCTATACCAAATCAAACCAAGAATGATCGGTTTTTTTTTTGAACACCAAACCAATCAAACCAAACCATAGTTGGTTTTTTTCCTCGATTTGGTTTGATTCATCGGTTTAATTTGACTTAACGATTTGGTTCGTACACCCCAATTTGTTAATATCACCTTTTGCTACTGCCTTTAGTTTGCCTTCATATCTTCTCACGATTCTATCTTTACTCCCAGGCTTATCTTTAGGTTTCGTGTCTCTGCCACCATTGGTTATTGTGAACAACTTAACCAGAAGGAAATCCCAGCCTTGCATGGTAAAAATAAAAATATCTAAGACATAAGACCCTACTCAGAGAGCGCTGAGAGGACCACTCTAAAACTGGCTG
>NW_025877254.1:0-1994 GCF_002878395.1 Capsicum annuum
TATATATATATATATGATTATACTTTCTAAATTTTCATTGTGTATGTGTGTAGTATTCACATGATGGTTGAGATATATGTGTGGGATGATTATGTGTGTTGGTTGAAGTATATGTGTGTAGTATTGTGTGATGGTTGGTGATTATGTTGTTGAATTTGATGATATACAAGGAGGGATCTTTGTATGTTTGTGAAAACTATGGTGGTGTGTGATGTATAAATATATGAAATGGGTGATTGAATACTTGTAATCTTGATGAATCCACCTCTGCCTAAGAAGTGCAAGTAAGGTGTTTGTGAAAATACCTAAGAGACTAGAGATTTTGTTTTAATAACATAATAGGTCCAAAATTAATTGATTATGAATATATGATGATTTAAATTGTTAAGCCTTGATTTATACTATTATTCCATTATTTCCTTGTTATGACTTGATAATTTTTATTGGAAATATATCCCTACTATTGATTGATATGTCAAATATTTTCTAAATGTGAGTTGGATTGTGAATTGAGAAATATGGATGTTGAAGTTGAAGGATGATGGCGTTGTGGTGCATGAAATTGAGCATTAAACCTATGCCCTAAATGGTGCATGTAAGGTGATTGCTAAAATGCCTATGTGAAGAAGAATTAAGTATTTGACATGTTTGTTATCCAAATTATGATTTCATGCCATATCCATATGCTTAACTTATGTCTACCATATGTTTGACAAAATATTTAAGAGAATAGGAAACTATGCATTGTGGTTCATTAGGTCTTAAAAGATAAATTCATGCTTTGTTCCTATGGATAGTTGATTTCCTTGAATTTGTGGTGCGTTGTGAGTGTATGATGGAATGCCATGATGAATTGTTGAGGTAACTATGATGTTTGTGCGTAGTATTTGTTGTGGACCCAAAGCATGCTCCCCACGTGTTTGATTGGATGCTTATATGAAGAAATGAGGCCATTTGATTTGCTAAGTGTGAAGTCCTCAATTATGTGTTGCGTATGATGGCCTATGGGCATGTTGTGTATGAGTTATCTATCTTGTGTTACTTTATGCTATTGTGTGCTGGGGGTACGTATGCCCGAAATAGTCTGCTGGTCTAGAGCCGAGTCAGTTTCACGGTAATCTCAATCGAGCGATGAACAATGAACTCTCGGTTAGTTTCAAAACTTGGGGAAAACTCAGTAATCTTGGAAATCATTCTTTATTGAATACTCGGGCCATGAAGCTCTGAAATCTTACATATCAATTCACTCTGTTACAAACCTCTGTACATTTTGTGAGATAGTAAGCTTATCTTAAAACTAAGTGGCATTTAGAAATACTCCGTCAGAGAACGAAATCTATCATATTGATAAAGTATCATAATGTGAGAATAGATTCAGTTTAGTTGAGTATAGTTAAGAATCGGTTAAGTGTCTTTCTGTTGGGAGTAGAATTTAGCACCGAGCGAGCTAAGGATGGGAACATTCCTGCGAGTAGAGGGTTTGATTCCTGGTAGCAATCCTTATGCTCCAGAACTACGTCGCCAGCATAGGTTGAGACATCTATCCTACGAGTAGAGGGTTAGATGAGGTGGTTGTCCTGCGAGTAGAGGGTCCCAACGTTCTCGTTTGAGGTCTTGATAGTAGAGGGTCTTATGCAGTTGTCTTTACTAGTGGCGCGGTATTGACACCCTTCCAGCTGGGGTACTGGTTGGATCCCACTTGTGGTAAGTAGGGCATGTCGGTTAAATGATCACTCCCACAGTTTTAGTAACAGTCTCAGAAAAGAACTCAGTTAATGTGCAGAAGTTGAGGCTGTCAAATACAGGCCTCCCGGTATTGCTATCTTTATCGTTAAGTAGAGAGACTTCCTGCGAGATGAGGGTTGCTCTCGAACTTATTTACCCATTATCATTATCGTTGAGTATTGAGACTTCCTGCTAGATAAGGGTTGATCTCAGATTCAGTTATTCAGTGTTCTAGAGACTTCCTGCCAGATGAGGGTTGATCTCAGATT
>NW_025877255.1:0-1059 GCF_002878395.1 Capsicum annuum
CACGTTAAGCCTCGAGGAATAGTTTAGTCCAACAATACTTGATGATTTACGTAAGACAGAGGCTCGTTCTATAGGTCAAAAGACAGGTTTTGTGCAACATCACGACCCCTTGGACAACTTTTGTGCAGTCATGAGACTTTTTGTCAACCAGATTGCTGTTTCTCTAGACGACATTCCATCATCCCCGAATGGTTTCAGCACACCATCAAGCTCATCAATTTTTTCCTGCTTAAGTAGTCGCGCACAAACCTCCAAAAGAGACTGTAAAGCTTCAGCTCTTTGTTCAGTGGGATTACCCCAGTCGTCTTTGTCCTCCTTACTAGCTAATACAGCTAGTGACTTGGGCTGTGAAACCTTATCATCCAGTGCTCGAAGAGCGTCTTTCTTAGCCTGTTTGGTGTCGTAAACCGCGGTTACTTTCTTTTCTAGCTCGTCTTTGTGTAGAAGTGAACCATCACTTTCAGTTGACAAGCAGTCAATAGCAATTTCTCTACACTCGCTACCATTTTCAGTTTCAGCAACACAGCATCTTGGTGCTGCCTCTGGATCTGGTTTTACCGACTGTGAATTAGATGAAGTGCTTTCTTCATTGAAGGATCGTGTTTTATCGTTGAATCTTCCATCAGACAATGACATTCTGCTAGATTTTGCGGAGATACATTCCACTATATCTGCTTCCTCATGGTCCAGTGGACTGCTCAACACCTCAAGCTCTTTTGTCTTGTTATTCTTCGTATCACCCTCGTCAAATCGACTAACATGCTCCGGAGAAACATGCTCTTGTTCCTCGGACCATGTTTTTGCCCTTGAACTTGACGAGCTTCGAGTGATCGTAGTTTCTGTTTGTGAGATACTCTCCTGTTGATCATATCCATTGCAAACAACTGCCTCACTCATCTCCCCACTTTTAGAATCCTCACTATCTTGAGAGATTCTAACCGAGTAGCTTGTTGGATCGACTCTCTAAGTGTCAAGTTTGGCTCGGAACGTGTTATAATTGTCAGATAAGTTTCTTGGCTGAATGTTATCACTTTCGTCAAAGTAAAGGACAGTTCTCTT
>NW_025877256.1:0-3685 GCF_002878395.1 Capsicum annuum
ATTGATCATTCTATTAAGGACGAATACACTAATTGAAATTGTAAGTGGACTTATCAATTCATATTTAATTTAGTCAAAAATAATTTATTTATTACTAATAATGACTTAATTTGAATCATTTGAAATAAAATTGGTCGATTGATCACTTTCGTCGAGACGAATACACATAGTTGATCATGTAATTACTATGAGATTAATTGAAATTGTAAGTGAACTTATCAATTCATCTTTAATTTTAGTTTTATCAATTTAGTTATTACGAATAATGGCTTAATTTGATTCATTTCAAATAAAATTGGTCAATTGATCACTCTAATCATGACGAATACACTTAGTTGATAATTTAGTTACTATGAGATTGATTGAAATTGTAAGTTATCTTTAATTTTAGTTAAATAAATTTAGTTATTACTAATAGGATCTTAATTTGAATTATTTCAAATAAAATTGGTCGATTGATCACTCTACTCGGGACGAATACACTTAGTTAATCATGTAATTACGATGAGATTAATTGAAATTGTAAGTGAACTCATTAATTCATGTTTAATTTTAGTTAAATCAACATATTTATTACTAATAATGACTTAATTTGAATCATTTAAAATAAAATTGGTCAATTAATTATTCTACTAAGGATGAAACACTCAATTGATCATTTAATTATTGAGATTATTTGAAATCGTAATTGAACTTACTAATTCATCTTTAATTTTAGTTAAATAAGTGTAGTTATTTCTAATAATGGTTTAATTTGAATTATTTCATATAAAATTTGTCAATTAATCATTCTACTCGGTACGAAACACTCAATTGATCATGTAATTACTATGAAATTAATTAAAATCGTAATTGAACTTACTAATTCATCTTTAGTTTTAGTTAAATCAATTATAGTTATTTCTAATGATGACTTATTTTGAATCATTTCAAATAAAATTGGTCAATTGATCACTCTACTCAGGACGAACATACTTAGTTGATCGTGTAATTACCATGAGATTAATTGAACCTATAATTGAACTTATTAATTAATATTTTATTTTAGTAATCAATTTAGTTATTACTAATAATGACTTAATGTGAATCAATAGATGATTAACATGTTACAACAGATGAGTAATCTGTTGGAAATGACCAAACAAATAAAAACATCTGTTAAAAATGACAAAATAGATATAGACATCTGTTGCAACAAATGACTCACTTGTTGCAACAACTAATTCATCTATTGAAAATTATCAAAAAGATATAGACATCTGTTGCAACAGATGACTAAGTTGTTGCAATATATGACTCATCTATTGGAAATTACTAAATAGACAAAATATGTGTTGAAAAACAATTTAAAATACTAAAGCTCAAATATTTTTTAGGAGAACTCAAATGTTTCCCCCTTGTTTTAGGTCTTGTCTTCAATTTTAGTTAAATCAATTTAATTATAATTAATAATTGCTTAATTTGAATCAACAAATGACTAACTTGTTAGAAGCATTTATTGCAACAGATGACTAACTTGTTGTAACAAATAGGTGATCTGTTGGAAAATAATTACAATACTAGGGAACTCAAACATTTTTAGGAGAACTCAAATGTGTGTCCCATTGTCTTAAAGACTTGTTTTTAATTTTAACTAAATCAATTTAGTTATTACTAATAATTGCTTAATTTGAATCAACAGATGGCTGATATGTTGCAACAGATGATTCATCTGTTGAAAATTATCAATCAGATAGAAAATCTGTTATAATAGATGGGTTATCCATTAGAAAACAATTAAAATACTAGGGTACTTACATATTTTTAGGAGAACTCAAACGGTTGTCCCCTCGATCCTTTTGCATTTGATGTATGATACACTATTTTTGTCTTCTTTACCTATTTCATGAAATTTTTCATGTGTTTCACTTATTCGTTGTGCCCTTTTTGAAATTTTTAGAATTTTTTTAGGTCAAATTTTGTTCGTATATCACTTGAACATTACTTCATAGGTGATTTTGCAAGTATAATTATGATTTTTGTTGAATTTTTTATTTGGTATATTTGCTACTGCTACAATGGATAGAACCTGCAACATGAATCCAATATATGAGTCATTTATTACAACAAGTGAGTAATCTGTTACAACATATGACTAATTTATTGCAACAGATGACTCATATGTTGAATTCATGTTACAACACTATAATACAAATCCAACAGTTGAGTAATCTGTTGTAATAGATTAGTCATATATGTTGCAACAGATTACTCATATGTTGCAATAGATTAGTCAATATGTTGCAACAGATTAGTCAATATATTGCAACAGATTAGTCAATATGTTGCAACAGGTTACTCATCTGTGCAACAGATTACTCATCTGTTGGATTCACGTTACATGTTTTATCTACTGTTGAAAAAACAACAATAGCAGATACACCCAGATGAGAAATTCAACTAAAAATTATAATTTTATTTACTAAAATCACCTATAAGTAATTTCCAAGTGATATACGAATAAAATTTGACCTAAAAAAATTTGATCAAGTAGCAATAGTAGCGGTAACAACAATGTTCAACAACAAAAAGATGATGATGAACAAGAAGAGATGATAATGAAGAACAAGATGATGATAATGAAGAAGAAGATGATGAGTAAAGCAACAAAAACAATGAACAACAAAAATCACGAAGAGAGAGAAAACTCCAATAAATAAGAAGAGAGAGAAACGTGCCTTTTTTCCCTCCATTTCTAGTAATATTAGGTTTTACATTGGATCAAAGTGTAAATTAAAAAACTTGTGGATTATTTTCAAACTTTTCTTACTTTCTTATTCCTTAATAAAGTAATTGTCACCTCCACTCAATTATTAAGACTTGTGTCACCCACACTTCATTTTAAAACTCTTTTATCACCTAGAATCCAAGGCCCCATGAGTCTTTAGGGTGTAATAAAATTGTCTCTTGTTGTCCCATCAATTCAAAAAATTACAACTTTTTCAAATTTTTGGATATTAAAATAAATATTGAAAGTGCATTAAACGAAATGAACCTATCTTCAAACTGTAAAAAAAAAATTTCTGAAGGCTCATGACTACAAGACCACCATCAGTATAATTATATTTAATAAATCGTCTGTTTTTAAATGTGAAAATTGCACGCTGAAGATATATACTTTACTGTTCATGCATTTTCATCATTTTAATCATGAAAATTTTGACAACTCCATTTGTTGGATTTGTACCTCATTCAACACCATTTTAATTCAAAATTTCATGAAAGTTCATTTCTTTTTAACAATCGAAACGAAAATTGATAGCGGAGGACACAAGTTGTTCACAATAGTATATATAAAATCTTGTATGAGATTATAGTCTATGTATGAATATATTTGATTATATATTAATTAGTGATGGTTGTGGATACTGACTAGAGAAAATTGAAGAATAGGTGTCTTTTAAGTCTTGAATGAAGGATTAGTGACATTGACCAACAGATAGGGTCAAACATTATTAGAAAACTTGATCAAGTTAATTGTGGACTTGATTAATATTTTTAAAACTTTCTAATCTTTTCAAAAATACAAATCAACCCAACCCACACCCTTTTCAATCCAAATCAACCACTCTCTCCTCTCTCTCGACAGCCTCTCTCAACTCTCTCCCAACCAACAGTTCTGTAAAATTTCTCCCTTCAACCCCCG
>NW_025877256.1:3785-5675 GCF_002878395.1 Capsicum annuum
AACTTGATCAAGTTAATTGTGGACTTGATTAATATTTTTAAAACTTTCTAATCTTTTCAAAAATAAAAATCAACCCAACTCACACCCTTTTCAATCCAAATCAACCACTCTCTCCTCTCTCTCGACATCCTCTCTCAACTTTCTCCCAACCAACAGTTCTGTAAAATTTCTCCCTTCAACCCCCGATGATAAATAGTTGGGCTTCGAGTTCTCCTTTTCAATTCAATCAACCTATCTCTTATCCCTCTCTCGATAGCTTCTCTCAACTCTCTCCCAACCAACTGTTTTACAAAATTCTCATTTCAATCCTCGGCGACTTCAATATCCGACTACAAATAGTTGGGCTTCGAGTTTCTTTTCGACTTCAATCGACGTGACAGTCTTGCTCTCTGGCCACAACAGCTTTGAATTCTTCATCGGTCTTTTTTTTATTTCATAGGTAAAAATTTATGGCCTTTTTAGTTTTGAAGAAAACGAGGAACTTGAGCCAACTTCTCTTATAGTATTGGTTAACAATTTCAATATTTGTTGCACTAATTTGAAATGTGGTCTGAATAAAACCTTAATTTCTGGTATTTCTTCTCTTCTCTTTTCAAAGTGAATTATGATATTTTGTTGTTTGTTGCATTTTTTTGAAGTTTGATTTTTATTATTTGTGTTTATAAAAATAAAAGGACAATTTGGTTTGATTTGTTCTGTTCTTGTTCTTGGTAAAAATGGTGAAATTATTGTTTTTTATTTAACAAAATCGTGCTACTGTTTTCTCCGACAGATTACCCATCTGGTGCAACATATTAACCATTTGATGCAACAGATTTATCATATGATGCAATAGATCAACCATCTGATGCACCAGAGAAACCATTAGATTATAATTCTGATGTAACAGATTAATAATCTGATGCAACAGCTTTACCATATGTTGCAACAGATTAAGCTTCGGATAAAAAATCTGATGTAACTAATTAACCATCTGGTGCAATGGAAGAACCATCAGATTAATGATCTAATGCAACAGATGAACCTCTTGTTGGATAAAATCCTACCAACTCTTCCTACAAGAAAAGTCCAAGACTTGATTTTTTCAACTGATCATTCATCTACCTCGATAGAAGACCCTATGTTGAAAGAAATCTTAACAATATTGACCATTGATAACTATTCCAACAAATCACTCATGTTTTGTAACAGATGTTTGACCTGTTGTACAAACTATTCATCGTGATATGTTTTGTATTGTCACAACAGATTACTCAGTCGTTGCTACGGATTATTTAACTATTCTAACAGATCACTCATATATTGCAACAGATGATGTCACAACAGTTATGTGATCTGTTGAACAGACCATTCATTTGTCTTAAAAGATAAGTGGTATGTTTTGTATTGTTGCAACAGATTACTAATTCGCTGCAACAGTTTGGTTATATACTGTAACAGATATACTACCTAGTGCAACAGATCGGTGATCTGTTGCAACTATTGTTTTACAATTTTTCTTGTTTGATTTACTGTTATCCTTTTTTTAACGATGGGTATGGTGGATAGAAGGGAAAGAGGAGAAGAGGGGAAGGAGGTCATTGTTGTTGTTGTTTTGGGAAAGGTATGATGGAGGACCATCAATGTTGTTTTGGGAAGAGAGCTATGCATGCTTCTGCCAAAGAAGATGCGTGAACTCTTTTAATTAATGTACATATTTTGTAAATATTGATTTATTTTGATTCGTTCAATTAAAAAATTGGATGGTTTTAAAAGTAGCACCTTCAAAAATAATAGTACAAAATATATATAAATAAATACACGAAAAACTTAAATAAGAATCGATTATTTTTTGATCCGTTCGGTATTTGATCGAAATAGTTCAAATTTCAAAAGTATATATATATATAT
>NW_025877257.1:0-2064 GCF_002878395.1 Capsicum annuum
TCAAAGGGATTTCATTTCATATAAAGTAGGCCACCCAGTTCGTTCTGTATAAGGAGTTATGGTCATTTGAAGTTGATCCTAAAAATCTATTTTGATAGGCTGAAGTAAAACGAGTATAACTCCTTATTCAGACATTGGATTTGGATGAAACCAATTGAATTGGAAAGAAGACTCAAAGATCTTTATTTTCATAGGTCGCAGCTCTCCCATTTCATTATATTAAGGGAGTTATGATCATTCAAAGTTGACCCAAAAATTCGGCTGGCCTCAGTAGTTTGTGTGCAGGAAATTTTCCTGCACATTTACTATTCCCAAATATCCCGGCCACCGTTTTATAGTTTCGAACGTGTTCGATTATATCCGAAACCTATCCATTTTTGGAAATCTTTATATTGTTGGAAAGCTTATTCAATAACCTTCGTATGGAACCATTGACGGGCAAATTTCGATATAAATAAAATAAAAAAATTAATTCCATATAAATAAGACCAATACACGTACTTGAATACGCCAATACATGTACTTGAATACGGGTTGTTACATACTTCCCCCCTTTAGGACATTCGTCCTAAAATGTTAGCATAGTTATTCAATCGAAACAAGTTCAAGCCCATCATTAACATTCAGATCATCACATAAATACTATGCATATATATAAAAAACTTACTTGTTAATGTTCTAACTCCGTTTCTTGTACTTCCTCTTCATAGTTGAACAAATGAGGGTACTTAGATTTCATTGCTTCCTCAGCTTCCCATGTAATCTCTTCCCTTTGACGATTTCTCCCACGTACTTTCACCGATGCTATCTCTTTATTTTTCATCTTCTTAACTTGGCGATCTAGAATAGCAATAGGCACTTCCTGATAGGTAAGATCTTCCGTAACTTGCACATCCTCAGTAGAAGTGATATGTGATGGATCTCCGATGCACTTTCGAAGCATTGACACATGAAATACCGGATGTACTGATGAGAGCTCTTGGGGTAGCTCTAATTCATATGCAACTTGTCCAAACCGTCGAGTGATCTTATACGGGCCTATATAACGTGGACTCAACTTCCCTTTCTTGCTAAATCTCATTACCCCTTTTATTGGTGATACCTTCAAAAATACCCAATCACCTATAAAAAAACTCTAGTCCTCTCCTTCTACTATCCGTATATGACTTGTGTCGACTTTGGACTGTTTTCAGTCTTTGCTGAATTACTTTAACCTTCTCTATGGCTTGATAAACAAGATCCAGTCCGAACAAAAGAGTTTTACCCACTTTGAACCATCCTATTGGTGATCTACACTTCCTTACATATAAAGCTTCATATGGTGCCATTTTGATACTTGAATGATAGCTATTATTGTAGGCAAACTCAATTAGAGGTAAATGATCATCCCAGTTGCCCTTAAAATCTATTACACAAGCTCGTAGTATATCTTCAAGTGTTTGGATGGTACATTCTGCTTGTCCATCTGTTTGAGGGTGAAAAGCTGTACTCAACTTCATTTGTGTTCCCAAACTCCTTTGAAAAGACTTTCAAAAGTTTACGATAAATTGGGTTCCCCGATCTGATATAATAGAGATTGGCACTCCATGTAATCGGACTATCTCTTTAATGTACAGCTTTGCATACTCTTGAACTGTGTAAGTGGTCCTAACTGGTAGGAAATGTGCAAATTTGGTAAGCCTATCAACAATCACCCATATAGAATCAAACTTCCAGAATGTATGAGGCAAACCAATAACGAAATCCATGTTGATCATGTCCCACTTCCAGCTTGGAAGATCAATGCATTGCATATAACGTCCGGGTTTTTGGTGCTCAACTTTAACTCTTTGACAATTTGGACATTCAGCTACAAATTCTGCAATGCTCTTCTTCATGTCATTCCACTAATACATATCTTTCAAATCTTGATACATTTTGGTTGGTCCTGGATGAATGGAATACCTTGAAAAATATGCCTCTGTCATAATCTTCTTTCTTAGCCTATCTACATCCGGCACACACAATCGGTTTTGGTACTGAAGTACTCCTTCTCGAGTAAGCTCAAATGCCTTGGTTGCACCA
>NW_025877257.1:2164-3669 GCF_002878395.1 Capsicum annuum
TACGAGGCAGACCAATAACGAAATCCATGTTGATCATGTCCCACTTCCAGCTTGGAAGATCAATGCATTGCATATAACGTCCGGGTTTTTGGTGCTCAACTTTAACTCTTTGACAATTTGGACATTCAGCTACAAATTCTGCAATGCTCTTCTTCATGTCATTCCACTAATACATATCTTTCAAATCTTGATACATTTTGGTTGGTCCTGGATGAATGGAATACCTTGAAAAATATGCCTCTGTCATAATCTTCTTTCTTAGCCTATCTACATCCGGCACACACAATCGGTTTTGGTACTGAAGTACTCCTTCTCGAGTAAGCTCAAATGCCTTGGTTGCACCACTCTGAACGTTCTCCTTAAGCTGTAATAAAATAGGATCTGCATATTGCTTCTCTTTTACTTCAGCTACTAATGAAGATTCTGCAGCATTATGTACGATAAGATCTTTATTCGGAGTTTTAAGAAGGCGAACTCCCAAACTAGCTAACTAGTGAAGATCTTTAATCATCCCTTACCTTTCTATAGGCGCCATCATAGCCTTACGACTTAACGCATCAACTACTATATTTGCTTTCCCTGGATGGTACAAGGTATCAACATCGTAGTCCTTTAATAGTTCAAGCCATCTCCGCTGCCTTAAATTTAGATCCTTCTGATTAAAAATATATTGCAAGCTCTTATGGTCAGTATATATATCAACATGAACCCCATATAAGTAGTGGCACCATATCTTTAAAGCAAAAATAACTGCTGCCAGCTCAAGATTGTGTGTAGGATAATTTTTCTCATGTGGCCGCAATTGTCTAGAAGTATATGATATTACCTTACCATGCTGCATCAATACACATCCTAAACCAATTCTGGAAGCATCACAATACACTGTATACCCTTCGGTGCCTTCTGGAAGTACCAACACGAGTGTAGAAATCAACTTGTTCTTAAAATCTTGAAAACTCTTCTCACAGGCATCATTCTATTGGAATTTGGATACTTTATGGGTTAGCTTGGTTAAGGGTACTGAAACGGAAGAAAAGCCTTCAACAAACCTTATATAATAACTGGCCAACCCGAGAAAACTACGAATCTCCGTAGGCGTTGTGGGCCTTGGCCAGTTCTTCATTGCTTCTATTTTTTGAGCATCAACCTATCCCTTCACTAGATATAATATGGCCCAAAAATGCCACCGACTTTAACCAAAACTCACATTTAGAGAACTTTGCACAAAGCTTACAATCACGAAGAGTTTGCAATGTCTGTCGTAAGTGATTGGCATGGTCCTCTTCTGATCTAGAATAAACTAGAATATCATCTATAAAAACTATCACAAATACATCCAGGAATGGCTTAAACACCCTATTCATCAAATCCATAAAAGCTGCGGGTGCATTTGTTAGCCCAAGTGACATAACTAGAAACTCATAATGACCATACCGTGTTTGGAAAGCTGTCTTGGGTATATCCTTCTCTTTGACCCTTACTTGGTGGTAACCTGACCTCAAATC
>NW_025877257.1:3769-8602 GCF_002878395.1 Capsicum annuum
ATAAATACATCCAGGAATGGCTTAAACACCCTATTCATCAAATCCATAAAAGCTGCGGGTGCATTTGTTAGCCCAAGTGACATAACTAGAAACTCATAATGACCATACCGTGTTTGGAAAGCTGTCTTGGGTATATCCTTCTCTTTGACCCTTACTTGGTGGTAACCTGACCTCAAATCAATCTTAGAAAAGCACTTGGCGCCTTATAACTGATCAAATAAATCATCAATTCTTGGGAGAGGATATTTATTCTTAATAGTCACCTTATTCAATTGCCGATAATCAATACACATCCTCAGCGAGCCATCTTTTTTGTGCACAAATAACACTGGTGCTCCCTAGGGGGACATACTAGGCCTTATGAATCTCTTCTCTAGCAAATCTTTCAATTGCTCTTTCAATTCTCGTAATTCTGCTAGGGACATTCTATACGGAGGAATGGAGATTGGTTGGATGCCTGGTATTACATCAATACCAAACTCTACTTCTCATTCAGGAGGCAAACCTGGAAGATCTTCAGGAAATACATTAGAAAATTCATTTACCACTGGAACAGCGTGACGAGTTGGTGGCTCCGCTTCTGTATCCCTTACTTCAACTAAATAATATATGTATCCCTTGGAAATCATTCTTCTTGCCAATAAATCTAACTCTTGGTGCACTAATTTCACCTTTCCATTCAAGGACTGATTCATTTGGAAAATAGAAATATACCTTTTTCGTGCAGCAATCAATTGTGGTATAACAAGACGCCAACCAGCCCATAATAACATCAAAATCTACCATTTCTAACTCCACAAGATCAGCCATCGTATCACGACCATAAACAGTTACTATGCAGTTTTGATAAACCCTTCTAGCTATAGTAGATTCCCCAACCGGTGTGGACACTTCAAATGGCTTAACTAACAGTTTAGGTATTCTTTCAAACTTTCCAGCAACCAATGGAATAACATAAGATAATATAGAACTGGGATCAATTAAGGCATATAAATCGAATAAAAAGATAGACAACATACCCGTAACCACATCTGGGGAAGCCTCTAAATTCTGTCGATCCGCTAGAGCATACGTATGATTTTGAGCCCTGCTAGAACTCGTGGCTCCTCTATCACCTCTAACACGACTCATTGGTTGTGCACCCCTTCCTGAATAAGGTATTGATGATGATGATGCAACAAATAACCCCATAGGTCGTGCCATACCCCCTATGCCCCTTCGTGGGCATTCTCTCATCATATGCTCTGACATACCACACCAAAAGCAAACATTGATCCCCAGCCGACATGCGCCCAAATGATACCTTCCATATTTATTGTATGGCTCTTGAGAAGGTCTCGATTGGCTCATATTCCCTTGCCTTTGGTACCCCACTATCCGTGAACTCTGACTCTCACTTCTGTGCCCAAATTGATTTCCTCTGGACCCTTGGAACTGTGGTGGGGCACTAGCTGCAGAATAAGAAGATAATGGCCTAGGTGGTCTAGTAGAAAACTGTGGTTTGAACCCTCCTTGGGATGCCATGAACTGCCCTGTAGATCTAGCCCTCTTTGAATATCCTCTTTCTAATTCCTGTGTTCTTCTCCTCTGACTCTGATCTTTCATTTTCTGTGCAAAAGCTTGGATCCTCGCTATGTCCATATCTTTGTTCAAAGCGGAAATAGTACAATCTCTAACTAGATATGGATCCAGTCTATCCACATATTAATGAACTCTATCATCCATAGTAGCTACAATATTAGGAGCATATCTCGACAAGGAATTAAATCGGAGATTGTACTCCCTCACGCTCATATTCCCCTGACGAAGATTTAAAAACTGATCTGCACGGGCCTGATGAATCTTGAATGGAAGATAATGATCAAGAAATGCCTCTTTGAACTCTTTCCAAGTAGCTGGGGGTGCATCAATACCCCTAGATCATTTCCAGTCCTCGTACCAATATATAGCCTCCCCTATAAATCTATACGCCGCTAACTCCACTGTCTCTCTACCCATTACATGCATAACATCTAAGGCCCTTTGAATTTAATCAATAAAGTCCTGTGGGTCCTCGTAAGATCTGATCCAGTATAAGTGGGAGGATCCATCTTAATAAAATCATGTGTTCGAAGGCTAGCCGCCCTATCTATACCACTAGGACCCATGGTAGGAATGGTTTGCCCTTGAGCTTGCCCAACAACTATACGATTCAAAAGTTACACTGTATTTCTAAGATCTTGATCAACAATATTAATAGGTGGCTCTAGGGATATAGTTCTCCTCCCCCTTATTTCTTCCGGAGTGGAGGAAGTTTCTGATGCATGCTCAGCTAGAGCCTCACTTTGATTAGCTGGTATAGTGGGTGACTAACTAGTCCCCTCTCCGGCAGCCACATCTACTTGCTTACCGATATTCTTGCTTCTGGTAACCGGCATCATTACTATAATAAGAGAAACAAATGGATTCAGTGGTCAACTATGACTTCATATACAATATAGGCTCTATCGTACGATCTAAGACATGAAGAAAAGAAACAATTCCTAAATGTCCATAGCCTCGTATTTATAGATACAGTGCATGACACATCGATAAACAAGACTCTACATAGACACGGCTTTGTAGACTCACTAGGATGAACTTCTCTGATACTACTTTTGTCACGCCTCAAATCCTATTGGGGCGGACTGGCACCCGTAACCGAGGAGGCCCGGGAGAACCAGCTCATAACCTTATACTTCCCATGCATACCACTATGACAACCCAAAATTTGGACAACATCATGTCGCATATAAAAGGAAATGCTTGAGCACACATATATATGTATATACAATACTTGGCCGTTGCCTTGACTGTACATTACGTCTACAAAGCCTCTAGACAATACATAGAGCTTAACTAAGGTCGGGATACACCCCGCCATATAACTAACTTCTATACAATACCAAAAGTGACTGGATATGACACGAAAAGCCCCAAAGCAAACTGGAGCTCACCAAAAGTAGCTGGATATCCTGGCTCCTACTTGTGCGGTGTATGAGCTGAGGTACCTGTGCCTGCAGCATGAAATGCAGGTCCCCCATGGGGGACGCCAGTTCAAAATATGTACTGAGTATGTAAAGCTGTAGATAATCACATATGATATAGGATCTCAATAGAAATCAGAAACAAGTGAATAAATCGTAATAGGAGTGGACCACACTTACTAGAACTTGTGACAACCTGTACATTGTATTTATTCAATCACTTTACCTTCTTTCTTATCATATTTGTAATCATTACTGTATTATACTGTGACCATTAGGTTGCCTCCAGTACATATCAGCTGGGATCGACCCATGATAGACTTATGCACCTGGGATACCACCCATAAACACATAAATAGGGATCGCGACCCATGATAGGCTTATGCCCCTGGGATACCACCCTATAAGAGAGAACTTCCATCACTTAGTTCAATTAATCTTTGAGATTGTTATTTGGGTTGCCACCGTATTTTTGATACTTTGAAATAATGATACATCAATAAGAGACATATAAATAGACCATTAATGCAATAACAATGAAGTAAGAACTCATTGGCACATCAATTAAGTGTTTTGGAGTCATCAATGCCATAACAATGAAGTAGGAACTTATTGGTATATCAATGAAACGTTTTGGAGTCATTAATAGCACATGGATCTTGTTTGAGTAACCGGATAACTTCTGACATTCATTAGTGCAATAAACATGTAAGATTTGGAAAATAAGTAAGTATTGGAATGTCTTGACATCTTGTAGGGTGCAAACAAGTTCATTGGTAATGTAGGACATCATATAAAACCATTATGGATCATATGTTACTGAATAACTTTGGAAACTTTCTTAATAGAACAATTGTTAACTTTCATGCCAAAGATATGGTATAGAGTATGCTTTACAGACCTAACTGTCAACCTTCAATACTAGTCCCAAATGGACTTCTCGTCTTTTTGGATTACTTATCTACAATGAACATATATAGCAATCTAATATTAGCGACCAAACGTCACAATTCAATTATTTGAATTCACCAAACTAGTGGTCAAGTAGTAAGCCTTAATTACACCATGAAGGGTGTCACTTTAACCCTCTTATACTCCAATTACATTCACATGCCATGCATATTCATACAACATCCTCCAATATCAAGTTTGGATTCATTTATCCTTCCAACCAATCCATTAAATCAAATTGAGCCATAGACATAAATAATCATCAATTCAATAGTATACCATATCCACCTTCCATAACTCAATTACCATATCCACCTTTCACAATTCAATACAACCAAACCATGCAAAATAGTCCATAACCCTATTTTCATCACATTTCAATAAAAACCAATACATATAATCCTCTATCACACATATACATATGGAAGAGAACAAAGGCAAACAATATTCATACCTTAGAATTCACCTCTTCATTATGCAATACTTTCTGCACAAATAATAGGTGCCGTTCGAAGTTCTTGAGATGACAAACGCAGTTATCGGATTACTTTGGAATTTCTACGGTTGAATCAAAAGTAATTTAAAGGTCAAATTTGGCTAGGGTTTGTTCTTTCTCAATTATTGATGATGAAAATGAGTTTTTGAACTCATACACATGTATATATACACATATTCTCGTCCATAATATAATAGGGAATGACCAAAATGCCTTTACAATTTAAATAATGTCAAATCTGTCCTTTGGTGGACTGTTTTGATAAGCTAAAGTAGATTGACCATAACTCTTTGCTCCAATATTGAATTTGGGTGAAATTGGTATCGTTGGAAATATAACTCAAAGGGTTTTCATTTCATATAAAGTAGGCCACCCAGTTCG
>NW_025877258.1:0-5389 GCF_002878395.1 Capsicum annuum
ATCATTCAAACAAATGGAAGTGATTTAGGATGGGGAGCTATCTTAAAAGCACGACCTAATAAATATAGTAATAAAAATGAAGAACAAATATGTGGTTATCATAGTGGGGTATATAAAGAAAAAGGAAACATGAGTGCTATAGACCTAGAAGTATTAGCTATAATATACGGGTTAAATAGTTTCAAGTTATATATTCTAAATAAAGAGAAAATTTTAATTAGAACAGATTGTGAAGCTATAGTTAAATTTCATCAAAAAATAAATGACAAAACTAGTAGTAGAAGAAGATGGCTAAATTTTACAAACACCATATCTGTTTATAAGAATATAGTATTTGAACATATAAAAGGTAAAGAAAACAAATTAGCAGACCAGTTAAGTAGATTACAACTGGGAATAAATAAATAAGTTTAATCCAACTCATTTGTTTTCAGCATGAGACCAACAGGACAACCTCCTGCAATAAAGGCAAGGGCGTAGCTTCGTCTTCAGATTCATATCAACAGATAATGTTAGGTAATTTAAATTTTAGACCACTGGAAGCTTTAGAAACAATGAAAAGAATTCACTTCGGACTATTTAACTTAATTGCTTACCCTGAGAGTAATATATCATTTATAATAAGACCAGACTACATTTTAGATAGACCCCAAAAATGTTTAGTAGATAATCTTTGGATATCTTATAATAGACAAAATCGTAATTATTTTATGGCATCCATGAATTCTTTATGCCATTACATGGCATAAAAAAGTAGGCCTAGGTTTAAATATTATGTAGTCATTCATGGAAAGACTAATGGAATTTTCCAAAAATGGTTAGAAGTGTTAGATTCAATACAAGGTTTTAAAGCCCCTCTTTTCAAAGGTTTTAATGATTTTACCGAAGCCACAAATCATGCTAGAGGATATTTAGGACCAAACTATTATATATCACCATCACTCAGACAGAACCCAGATCAAATACCTCAGTATAATTTGCAAAAAGAGACTGAAAAAATTATTTCCTGGAACCATTGTTCCTCGATGACGGAGAATTTCAAGAAGCTAAATGCTCAAAAAGAATCACTCCTCATGGAAAACGCTAGATTAATAAAGCAGGTACAACTATTAGAAGCAAGACTCAACCATCAGACAAATGTAAGCAAGACAGATGCAAAAACACAGACTCAGACTCAGAGTTCTACATCTCCTCAAAAAATGGATGAGAAGGGTGTGCATTTCCCACTAAATGCTCAGAAATCCATTGTACTGGATGTTGGTACAGCTAGTCCGATTCAAACGGTGACCGATAAAGACAAATCAAAACCGTTAATGGCTGTCACTTTGCCAAAAAGTGAAGATAAATAATGTTCTTTATCAAAAACTAAGTTAGCAAAATCGGATAATAAGATTTTAAAAAAGACTTTAATATTTAAAAGGAAAAATAAAACAACAGAGACTATAATCAAACAGACTTTAGACAGATTTTTTAACAACCAGACACAAGATAAACATATGAATGGACAGCCAGATGGACAACCACTACCAATACAGACAGAACTGTTCCAGAAATAAACAATACAGACAATAACTCTCTAAGATCTGACGAAGATAATAGTATTACAAGCCATCTTGCACACCTCTAAGATGCTCAGGATCCATACGAAGACGATGACTTAGGAATGAGCTTCGACTCAATTGCCCTGCACAACTTGGATACATAGTAAAGACAACATACAATTTTTATTATTAGATAGTGTAGTCAGGTGGGGATGCCCACTTTATGTCTTGTAATAGTTAAATCAGTGTCAGAGTGCTTCCTTTATCACTACTTTCCAAAAGAAAGAAAAACTGTTAAAGCACGCATCAAAATAAATCTGAAAAAAATTAATAATGCATGTGACGATGGGGCCCAATGATAGTACCCGGCTTACATTATTAAGATTCTTTCTTATCTCTTACCTTTAGGTGTCGGCCACATATGTCTGGGCCACGTAGTAATCTTTAGAACCGCTGCTTTATTTAGTTTTTGCCTATAAAAGGCGTACATTTTGTAGTAGGAAGATAGAGTGAAATCAACCAACTTCAAAACATACTTGAAATGTGTAAACCCTTCCTCCCAAAAAACCTATCCAAGTCAGTCCTTTTTTTATAAACTTTGTGTCAGTGTGTTTTAAATAAAAGCTCTAAGTTTTCTATTCAATCTTAAGGGGGGTCCCGAAAGGGAAACCTCTCTCCTAGTTACTTCATGTAAGTTCTTATTTACATATTTTCTCCACAAAAAATATTTATACTTATGTTTACTTATGTTCTTATATCCATGTTTAAAGTTACTTAACATATTTTTGTACATCATGTAAATTAAATTCTCTGTAAAAATTCTTACCCTTAGTATATGGTGAGCCTCTTAATTTCTTAATAACAACGATGGATTAACCTGTAAATTCCTAGGAATTCTGGCCAGCCTTGATAGTCCAACAGGTCTGCAAAATAGACAAAGGACGAGTGTTAGCTGCCATACTAAAGTTTTTCGGGGTGTGGTTAAAGAAGTAAGATGTTAAGAACACAGATTAAGGGGAAGAGATGAACAGGGTAAAATAAAATTAAAAAAAAACATAAAAAACTCTGGGGAAAATATAAACTATAAGAATGATAAACATGAAAAAACAGTGGTAAAGAGGGAGTACTGAGTAGGTTTTACAAAACTGATATACTAAAAAATCATTATTTATTGAAGAATATCATTGAAATATATCACTGAAATATATCCTTGTTTATTATCCTTTTTTAAACCTTTTGTGTTAAAACATTGAAATATAATATCGAAACATAATATTATTGAAATATAATCTAGAATATTTTAAATTTTATTTTTTATTTTTTGGATTAACTTAATGTCTTCTATATTGAAGTTTTTCTGCCCTTTACTACCGGTCTTTGCGTATAATGGTCCTGCTATTTTTCCTAAGTCTTGAATAAAATTTCTTGCATAATTTACTAATCCTAAAAAATTTTGTAAATCTTTTGTCTTTTCTAATTAATCTGGCATTTCTAATACTTTCTTTGCAATGTGTGGTTGAAGTTTTACCTTTCCATTTCCTAAAGTTATTCCTAGAAAATTAATATAAGTCTTACATAATTCCATTTTCTTTTTACTTATTATTATCCCATGTTTAACAAATAATCTAAAAATTATTTGTAAGTGTCCTAAGTGTTCTTGTATATTTTGACTGAACACCAAAATATCATCTACATATACTAATATAAAATGTTTATACTCTCCAAATATGTTATCCATCTTTCGTTGAAAAATGGGCGGTGCTGTCTTTAAACCAAACGGCATAACTAACCATTCAAAATGTCCACCTGGACATGAGAATGCCGTCCATTCTATGCTGTCTGGGTGCATTTTGACTTGCCAGTAGTCTGACTTACAGTTAAATTTACTATATACCTTTTTATTTTGAATTCTATTAATTAACTCACTTTTATCTGGTAGTTTATATGCATCTGTTCTGGTGTTATCATTTAATCTTTTATAGTTAATTACCATACGAGCTTTACCTCTTATTTGTTCACTATGATTTCTTACCATAAAGGCTCTATGTCTAGAGGTAGATCTTCTTATTACTTCTAGCGGTAAAAGTTCCTTTATTTGTATATCAAATTCTTTAGTATCTTCATTATTTGCTTCTATAGGTGCTATTTTTATAGTATCTTCTGAATTAATTATATCTAATTTACACATTATCTCGTTAGCATCCCAATGGGCTAACGGTCTTTCTCCTATTATTTCCATTTTATCTAGTATAGATATTATATTTTTTAAATCTTTTGGACTATTTATTATTCCTATTTTATCCATTCCTTTTCTAAAATTATAAAACTGGGTTTCTACACTTATTAGGGTATAATTCTTTTCTATATCTGTTAAGCATTTTTGTCCTTATGCATTAAGTAGAGTATAATTTTTTAATTTCCTCTAGGTTTTCTTTTACATTTTTGTTTTCTTTTAACAGGTTGTTGTTTTGGCATTGATTATTTTGGCAATCGTTGCAACATGTTTCTGGAAGCAAACTCGTTAAATGCGTGTTTAGTGTTCTATATACTGTTGGCAATGTTACTGTTTGTACTGGTGTATAAGTTAAGTTTTTAAAAAACATTATTCCATCTCTTGTTAAGAGACATCCTCCTTTATTCTGGATACAAAATTGTAGTCCGATAACAAAATCTGATCCTATGTTTAAATCTCTTGCTAATATTTTATTAACATTGTAAATTGAGTTATAGAATTTATTACATGTATTTAAAAAACTTATTTGTGCTTTTTCTATGTAATAATTGTAAATATTTTATGATCCATCCATTTGGGTGGTTGTTATAGGTCTTTCAAGTACTTTTAGTAAATGTTCTGGTACTATTTCTTTATTGATTAAACAGCTAGTACATCAGGGATCTACTAATGCTAAAGTTTCTATCTCCACATCTTTTATTTTAATTTTTACTAATACTTTTATGGTAGAGAATTCTTTATCTTCATTGCATATTAGACTAGTGTCATTATCTTCTAGATTCATAAGTTCTGCTTCCAATTTTTCTAAATATATAGCTTCTTGTGTATCTGTTTCTTCTATGGCGATTTTAGTTTTTCCTTTTTCTAGGATGGTTAATCTTTGTTCTAAATCATTTACTCAGGTTTCTAAAGTAGATACTCTTAGATTTAGAATTTGATTATTTGTATATTTTTGTCCGTTATTTATTTCTGGTTCTATTTTTATTTTTAAAGTGTTTTCTATACAATTTATACACGCTTCTAAGTAACATTTTTTGCATTTAGCTCTGTTGTTTTTAATTGGATACCAATTGCATATACGACATCTATTGTTGTCTAAACCTTTGTTTCTTTGAAATTCATGTATACATTCTTGAGTAACATTCATTTAATTATTGATTACTAGATTATTTAAGTCTAGATCCTGGTGCCAAACATTCATTAAATTATTGATTACTAGATTGTTTAAGTCTAGATCCTCTATCTCTTGTCCTAGCTCATTAAGTAAGTTATCTTCTTCTGATTCTGAAGAATCTAATTTTGGATTATCTTTATCATTTATATCAATACTTATTATTGAGTATATACTTTCTGTATCTGATATGTATTCGTCTACATTTAATAAAATTTCTTGAAAATCCTCTATTAGTTGAGAATTTCTAGTTCTATTATTATTTCTTTTAGGACATACATTAGCTAAATGGTCTATGCTTCCACAAGTATAGCATTCTAATTTATTTTTATAATTTCTATCATTTCTATATTTCCTAACATGTCTATCTCTATTTAACCACAGTTTTCTAGCTTTAGATTTTCTTAAGAAGTATTGTTTACGACTATATGGTTTTTGATTATG
>NW_025877259.1:0-4959 GCF_002878395.1 Capsicum annuum
GGTTTAGGGGGTAGGCCCAAGGTCCGGGCATGATGTCTACCAAAAATAATCGGGGCATGCCAGGGATGTTGGTGATCACCCTAGTTTGGTCCGTTTAATTTTTTGTGGCCATTTGGATTGACAAACGGGTAAAACGGTGTGAACAGGGCATTTTCGGGCCAAATCGGTGTTCTATAGCCCATGGTTTTGGGGGTAGGCCTGGGGTCCGGGTGTGTTGTGGGCCAAAAATTGACCGGGGCATGTCTGGGAGGTTGGGGATCATCCCAGTATGGTCTATTTAATTCTTTGAGGCCATTTGGATGGACAAATGGGCGAAAAGACGAACGGGGCATTTTCGTGCCAAATCTGTGTGCTATGGCACATGTTTCGGGGGTGGACCTGGGGTTCGGGCATACTAAAGGCCGAAAATCGATCGAGGCATGCCAGGAAGGTTGGGGATCATTCCAGTGTGGTCCATTTAATTTTTTGTCGCCATTTGGGTGTACAAACAGGCAAAATAGTTGAATGGGGTATTTTGAAGCCACATTAGTGTGCTTTAGCCTACGGTTTTGGGGGTGAGCCTGGGGTTCGGGCATGCTGTGGGATGAAAATAGATCAGGGCATACTAGGGAGGTTGAAGATTATCCTAGTATGGTCCGTTTTATTTTTTTGTGGCCATTTGGGGGGAAAAATGGTTGAAACAGCGTGAACTGGGCATTTTCGAGCCAAATCGGTGAGCTATATCCTACGATTTCGGGGGTGGGCTCAGGTTCTGGGCATGTTGTGGGTCAAAAATCAACCGAGGTATGCCAGCGAGGTTGGGGATCATACCAGTATGGACCGTTTAATTTTTTATGGCCATTTGGGTGGACAAACAGGCGAAACGGCGCGAACGGGGCATTTTTCGGCAAAATTGGTGTGCTATAGCCCACAATTTTAGGGGTAGGCTCTGGGTATGGGCGTGTTGTGGGCCAAAAATTGACCGGGGCATGCCAGAGAGGTTGGGGATCATCCCAGTGTGGTTCGTTTAATTTTTCGTGGTCATTTGGGTTGGACAAACGGTTGAAACAGGGTGAATGGAGCATTTTTTAGCAAAATTGATGTGCTATAGCCCATGTTTTTAGGGGTGGGCCCAGGTTCCGGGCATACTGCGGGCTGAAAATTGATCGGGGTATGCCAGGTAGGTTGGTGATCGTTCCAGTGTGGTCTGTTTAGTTTTTATGGCCATTTGGGTAAACAAATAGGCGAAACGGTACAAATAAAGCATTCTCAGGCCAAATCTGTGTGCTACTGCCCATGGTTTTTGGGGTAGGCCCGGGGTCCTGACGTGCTGTGGTCTAAAAATCATCCAAGGCATGCCAGAGAGGTTGCGGATCATCCTAGTGTAGTCTATTTAATTTTTCGTGGCCATTTGTTTGGACAAACGGGCAAAAGGACACGCACGGGACATTTTCGAGCCAAATTAGTGTGCTGTAGCCTATGATTTTAGGGCTGGGCTCGAGGTCCGGGCCTACTGTGTGTTGAAAATAGAGCAGGGCATGCCAGGGAGGTTGGGGATTATCCCAACGTGGTTGGCTTAATTTTCTGTGTCCATTGGGTGGACAAATGGGTAAATCAGCTCAAATAGGGTATTTTTGGGCCAAATCAGTGTTCTATAGACCATTGGGGTGGGCTCAGGGTTTGGGCGGGCTATGGGTCAAAAATCGATCGGGCTGAGCCAGGGAGGTTGGGATCGTCCCAGTGTGGTCCGTTTAATTTTTTGTGGCTATTTGGGTGGACAAATGGGCAAAACGGCACGAATGGGGCATTTTCGGGCCAAATTAGTGTGCTATATAGCCTACGGCTTCAGGGGTAGGCTCGGGGTCCATGCGTGTTGTGGGATGAAAATAAACTGGGGCATGCCAGGGAGGCTGTTCATTTAATTTTCTGTGGCCATCTGGGTGGACAAACGGGCAAACCAACGTTAATAAAGCATTTTAGGGCCAAATTGGTGTGCTATAGCCCACGATTTTAGGGGGTGGGTCCAGGGTCCGTGCGTAGTGTAGGCTAAAAATAGACCGAGGAATGCCAGGGAGGTTGGGGATCATCCCAGTATGGTCATTTAAAATTTTCATGGTTATTTGAGTGGATAAACGGGCGAAACAAATCGAACGGAGCATTTTTGAGCTAAATCAGTGTGCTATATAGCCCACGGTTTGGGGGTAGGCCCGGGGTTCGAGTGTGTGATAGGCCAAAAATCGATCGGGGTGTGCCAGGGAGGTTAGGGATCATCCCAGTGTGGTTCATTTAATTTTTATTGCCATTTGGGTGGACAAATGGGTGAAACAGCGTGAACAGGGCATTTTTGGGCAAAATCCGTGTGCTATAGCCTACGATTTAGGGGGTGGGCCAGGGGTTCAGGCGTGCTGTGTGCCAAAAATTGATCGGGGAATGATAGAGAGGTTAGGGATCATCCTAGTGTGGTTTGGTTAATTTTTGTGGCTACTTGGGTGGACAAACGGACAAAACGGAGTGAACAAGGTATTTTTTGGGCCAAATCGGTGTGTTCTAGCCTACAGTTTTGGGGGTTGGCCCAGGGTCAGGGCGTGCTATTGGCCTAAAATTGATTGGGGCATACTAAAGAGGTTGGGGATCATCCCAGTGTGGTCCATTTCATTTTTGTGGCCATTTAGGTGGACAAACGGGCGAAATGGAGAGAATAGGGCATTTTTGGGTCAAATCGGTGTGCTATAGCCCACGATTTCGGGGGTGGGCTCCGGTTTTGGGTGTACTGTGGGTTGAAAATTAAGCATAAAGATCATCCCAGTGTAGTTCGTTTAATTTTTCTTTGCCTTTTGGGTGGACAAACAGGCGAAACAGAGCGAACATGGCATTTTTGGGCTAAATTTGAGTTCTATAACCCACGGTTTTGGGGGTAGGCCTTTGATCCCGACGTGATGTGGACCAAAAATCAATCGACGCATGCCAGAGAGGTTGGGTATCATCCTAGTGTGGTCCATTTAATTTTTTGTGGCCATTTGGTTGGACAAACTAGTGAAACGACACCAACAAGGCATTTTGGCACCAAATCGGTGTGCTATAGCCCATGGTTTCAAGGGTGAGCGGGGAGGTCCGAATGTGCTGTGGGCGAAAAATCGAATGGGACGTGTACGGGAGGTTGAGGATCATCCCGGTATAGTTCTTTTAATTTTTAATGGCCATTTGGTTGGACAAACGGGCGAAACTGTGCAAACGGGGCATTTTCGGGACAAATCATTGTGCTATAACCCATGGTTTTGGGGGTGGGCCCGGGGTCCGGGTGTGCTCTGGGCTAAAAAACAACAAGGGCATGCCAGCGAGGTTGGGGATCGTCCCAGTATGGTCTGTTTAGTTTTTTGTGGCCATTTTGGAGGACAAACAAGTGAAACAGGGCGAACGGGGCATTTTCGAGCCAAATCGGTATGCTATAGCCCACGATTTTGGGGGTAGGCCTGGGGTTCGGGTGTGCTGTTGGCCAAAAATCGATTGGGGCGTGCCAAGGATATTGGGATTGTCCCAGTGTGGTCCGTTTAATTTTTTGTGGCCATTTGTGTGGATAAACAGGTGAAACAGTGCGAACAGAGCATTTTCGGGCTAAATTCGTGTGCTATAGCCTACTATTTCGGGGGTGGGCCTGGGGTTCAGGTGTGCTGTGTGTCGAAAATTGATCGGGGCATGTCAGGGAGCTTGGGTATCATACCAGTGTGGTTCGTTTAATTTTTATGGACACTTGGGTGGAGAAACGGGTGAAATGGAGTAACCAGGATATTTTTCGTACCAAATTGGTGTGCTATAGCCTACGGTTTTGGGGGTGGGCCTGGGGTTAGGGCGTGATGTGGGCCTAAAATTGACCTGGGCATGCCAGGAAGGTTGGGGATCATCTTAGTATGGTACGTTTAATTTTTTGTAGCAATTTGCGTGGACAAACGGGCGAAATGGAGCGAACGAAGCATTTTTAGGCCAAATCGATGTACTATATCCCACGGTTTCATGGGTAGGCCTGGGGTCCGGGTATGCTGTTGGTCGAAAATTGATCGAGCATACCAGGGAGGTTGGGGATCTCCCAGTGTAGTCTGTTTAATTTTTCTTGGAGTTTTGGGTGGACAAACGAGCTAAGTGGCACGAATGAGGCATATTCGGACCAAATCGTTGTGCTATATCCCACATTTTTGGGGGTGGGCTCGAGGTGCGGGTGTGCTGTGACCTGAATATCAATCAGAGCATGCCAGGGAGGTTGGAGATCATCCCAGTGTGGTCCATTTAATTTTTCTTGTCCATTTGAGTGGACAAACGGGTGAAACATAGCGAATGTGGCATTTAGAGGCCAAATCAGTGTGCTATAGCCCATGGTTTCGTGGGTGGGCCTGGGGTCCGTGCGTGCTGTGGGACAAAAATTGATTGGGGCATGCCAGGGAGGTTTGGGATCATCCCAGTGTAGTCTGTTTAATTTTTTGTGGCCATTTGATGGAATAAACGAGCAAAATAGCGCCAATAGGGCATTTTCGAGGTAAATCAGTGTGCTATAGCCCACGGTTTCGAGGGTGGGCGCAGGGTCCGGGCATGCTGTGGGATTAAAATTTAATGAGGTGTGCCAGGGGGGTTGAGGACCATCCCGGTGTGGTTCGTTTAATTTTTAGTGGCCATTTGGTTGGACAAATAGGCAAAAGTATGTGAACGGGGCATTTTTGGGCCAAATCGGTGTGCTATAACCCATGGTTTTGGGGGTAGGCCCGAGGTTCGAGTGTGCGGTGGACCAAAAATCGACCGGGGAGTTCCAGGGAGGTTGGGGATTATCCCAGTGTGGTCTGTTTAATTTTTGTGGCCACATAGGTGGACAAACGGGCGAAATGGAGCGAACGGGGAATTTTTTGGGCCAAATCAGTGTGCTATAGCCTACGGTTTTAGGGGTGCGCCCGGGTCAGGGCGTGCTGTTGGCCTAAAATCGACCAAAGCATGCCAGGG
>NW_025877260.1:0-2586 GCF_002878395.1 Capsicum annuum
ATACTATCCTCACTTTCTAATTCATAATCTATATAATCTATCTGTATATATTCTGTATTTTCCATTTTTATTTCTGATATTTGTTTATTTTTTGGATTTTTAGGTAATTTACAATCTCTAGCTAAATGTCCTAATTTTTCACAATTATAACAAGTACATTCTTTTATAGATTTCTTTTTTCTATATGGTCTTTTGTATTTATAACTTTTTACATAATATCTTTTTCTTGGTTTCTTGTATTTATATTTTGATTTTTTATATTTCTTATATTTCTTATGTATTTTTCTGTTTTTATAATATCTTTCTTTACATCCGAATTGGGGTGGTATTTTATTTTTGCAACATGCTAAATTTCTTATCAACGTTTTTTCCATTTTTAATTCTTCTCTATATTTTTCACATAAGTTTCTATATCATTGTTGTAAAAATTTTATTCTTGCTCCTAGAGTATCTACTATTTTTGCTTCTTCCCAACTCTATATTATCTTTGAACTAAATGGTTTGGGTAATTTATTAAAATATAATTTTCTTATTTCTTTACTTTCTTCTATATTATATGCTCCTTTATAATAATATTCTTTAAATGCGCAAGTATATTCATCTATATAACACATATTACATATTGTTAATTTTAACATTAAATTCCTATTTGTATCTTTTTCTTCATTTTGTTCTTCTTGTATTGTTGTCATACTACCAAATTCATCTTTTATAGCTGTGTTATATTTTTTTAATAACTCTATAGGTGTTAGTTTAGTTGTTGTTGATGATGTTCCTTCTGTAGGTTTGTTAGTTCTTAATACCTTCTTGCTATTTTCAGTTAAATTTGAAAACCATAATTTCACTATTCCGATTAGTGTTCTTTCTATGTATTCTGTTGCATCTGTTATGTTTATATTATTATCTAATAATTGTTTTGTCATATATCCTATCCATAATTGTATTGTTTTTTCTGTATCTATTGCACAGTCTAAGTCTAAAAAGTTATAATTTTTATTAACTATTTGCTTTGGTGTCCATTTGTCATATTCATTCTTTAGATTATATCTTTTAAACTTATTCTTATAATATGTAGGTTTTCTTATTTCTGATGTTCTAGGTATTATATTTTCATCTTCTTTTTTATCAAGAGTATTTATTTCTGTGTTGATATTTTCTAAGTTTTCTTCATTAATTACTTCTTGTTTTCCGTTGATTTCTAAATTTTTTATATTTGTTAATATTTCTGTATATGTTTCACTATCTTCTGAATCATAATTATCTGTCTTTTCAACATCTATATTATTTATTTCTAATTCCTTATTTTTTATTTCTTTATTGTTTATTTCTAATTTTTCTTTAGATTGATTTATCTCGTTTAGAAATTTTTGTTCTTTATCTTTTTCTTCCTTTTCCTTTTGTCTTTGTTCATACAAATCTTTTAACATTTTTAGTTCTTTTTCTAATTCAGCAATCCTACTATTTTTAGTTTCTTCTATTTTTCGTATTTCTTCTGTAGTTTGTTGTTTTATTTTTTCTATTTTCTTTTTCCTATCTATTTCTTCATTTTCTCTTTCTATTCTTACCATAGCTATCAATTTATCTTGTAATTTTTATTCTTCTTTTTCTAACATTAAATATAAATGTTCACCTATTTTCTTATATCTTCTTCCTAGATTAGAAAATACTATTTTTACTTTTAATCCTTCGTGATTTTCATATATTTTTTCATCTATTATAAATTCTTCTTTGTTCATTTTACTGTGAATAGTTCATGTTAATATATATATATATTCTAAACTATCTATTTGTGATTCTAATTTTGATATTCCATCTTTTTGTGTATTTATTGAGTTTTCACTAACTCCGGCAAATATATTATAATGTAGTCTTTCTATTCTTATTTTTAATTCTTTACGTTTTTCAGAAATAATTTGTTTTAGTTCTTTGTATTTTTGTCCTTTATTCATTTAAACCATATTTAAAATATTTTGGTGGATATCTAAATCTGATTTTATCATAATTAGGTGGTATGTGTCTCATTCTTCTAGATTTTAAATGGATTATTAATTTTGCTTCAATACTAGATATTAAGGTAATTAGGTAGGCTAATCATTGTGGGTTTTCTTTTGTTTTATTTAGACTTATATATTCTGAATAATTACTAATTAAAGATTCTTTAATTTTTCTAAAAGTTTCTCTGTTTTTAAATGGTCTCCTCATAATTAATTCAATCCAATCTAAATTCAAACTTAAATTCAAACATAAATTCAAAGATATATGCTACTGCTGTATTATTTAAATAACTGGTCTCTGATACCATTAGTAGGGGGTGTGGATCTATGCAGATAACTAACTTATAAAATAGATCTATTATATGTATAATGAATCTATTTTTCTTTGTGCGTGAATATTTCTTAAATTTTGTTTCAATATCTTTTAATGATTTATTCTTTTTGTAAGATGTATTCATTCATTTGTGTAGTTTATTATTTTATCCTGTAGTAATTGCAGAGTTACAGATTTCTGTATAATAATTTATCCTAATTTTACAGTAATGTATATCTAATTCTAGATTTTCAATGTTATTTATTATCTTGTGTTGTT
>NW_025877261.1:0-2076 GCF_002878395.1 Capsicum annuum
TAACCGATCAGGTTCGGTTGTATTCTTATCTAAGTGATTCAACCAGGCCGGTGTTAAGGGTGTACATGGTTGAAAAGAAAAGAGAGAATGAGAACCAGAACGTAAAAGAAGAAGAAAAAGAAAAAGAAGAAGAAGAAGAAGAAGAAAAAGAAGACTTCTTTGATGATAGGTTGGATGATCTAGACATGAATATTCCAAATGATGATCAAACACCTACCCTATTGATGCGACCAATACGATGTGCAGTTCTTCTCAATTGACACAATCTGGAAATCTTTAAGACGACGGGACCGACTTTTTTATTGAAATGTCATTCACGGATAAGAATGAACTATCTAACACTTTGTTTATTTCTTGCTTGAAAAAAGATTTTAGAATAAAGAAGGTGATTAATTCGAGCAGTGTCTTTTGCTTCAAATGTGCTAATTCAAACTGCAAGTGGTGGTTAAGACGGTGAAGTACGCAAGTTCTGACAGATTCATCATTCATAAACATGAAAAGCATCACACATGTGGTTCGGAGCACATCTTGGGCCAAAATCCTCACGCCGCGGCAAAGGTCCTCGGTGAATATTTTAAGAGTATTTTTCCCGACGGCAAAGGCCCTTCAACAAGGCTTATGGCCAATCAACTCCTTACGGATTTGGGTGTCCTGGTTAGTTATTGTAAGGTATATATGGCCATGGGGATTTCCAAGGACCTGGTTCGGGGGACACTCGAGCATGGGTATGAAGTCTTGGATGCTTACCATTACATGATTGAGTCCATAAATCCTGAAAGTAAGATGACATTACATCTGGATAAAAATGGAAGGTTAAAGTACTTTTTGGTATCCTATGGTACTTGGATTCAAGGTTTTTGACATTTGATAAAAGGCATAGCCATCGAAGGTACCTTATTAAGGAGCAGGTATAATGGAGTTCTACTAGCGACGGTGGCACAGGATACGGAGAATCACATCTTTCCTATCACTTTTTGTGTAGTGGACAAGGAATGCAATGCATTTTATGGATTTTTTTTTGAACAACTGCAATGCTGTGTCAAAGATACTGAAGAGTTGTGTTTTATATCGGATAGGCATTCAAGTATTCCAAAGATGGGTTCACTTTTCTTCACTTCAGCTTACTTTGGTTGTTGCATCAGGCATCTTGCAGAGAACATTCGAAACAACTATCACAACACAAGGGTCGTCACCCTTTTTTATAGAGCAGCTAAAGCATATAGTAGAGAGGAGTTTTTAGATCATTTCAATCAAATAGCGGAAGTGAATCCCAAGGTAGCATAATTTCTTGTACGTGTCAGTTTCGAGAGATGGAGCCGGGCATTCTGTCCAGCAAATAGGTACATTCTTATGAATTTAATGTCTTGTTTAATTTACAAGTTTAGTTTGATGTCGTACTAAGTGATTCTTTTCTATAGGTACAATATTATGACATCAAACATAACTAAATCGGTGAATTCATTGTTTGGTGATGAAAGAGAATTTTCCATCAAGGCTATGTTTGAAAAAATAAACGAGAAATATAGCAATTTTTTTAATGAAAGGCGTGTGCAGTTCAAGTACCCAGAAAAAAGAACCCGATTTGTTCTCGAAATCGAAAAGAAAATATCAACGAACATCAGTTTGGGGAATAGGTTATTCTCTCATAAAATAGCAAATTACAAATTTCGTATCACCGGTCACGGTGATGCTGCCACGGTCGATCTTCAAACAAGATCTTGTATATGTAGAGTTTTTAACTTGGACAAAATACCTTGTCCACATGTTATGGCAGCCCTTCGATCTCAATACGACCATAAATATAGACCTGAAGTTTACGAGCACTCCTCTCAATATTATTCGGTGGAAAAATATGAAATGGCATATAGTGGGCATACTACTTCAGTGCCTCCTGAAGAATCTTGGGTTGTTCTAGTAGAGCTTATGGGGAGATTAATACCTCCTCCATATATTGATCCGAGCACTATCAAACCGGGAAGAAAGCCATATAAAAGGAGGCGTGGAGTTGGAGAATCATTTTCATCAAGAAGAAACAAGTGCTCCATATGTAAGTGCGCTGGCCACAAAAGAACTACA
>NW_025877262.1:0-1432 GCF_002878395.1 Capsicum annuum
CTCCTCCAACATATGGTCCATCTATCGCAACAGATAATCCATATATTACAATAGATGATAAATCTGTTGTGATAAACTAGACTTTTTTTATTCATCTGCATGCTTGTGATTACTTCTTGCTAAAAATATTTGTTTCAATTTAGTTTTCCTATTTATAAAATCAAGAGAATTTTATTATATTCTTCCAAGATTACCCCTATTATTAAATGACTACATAAAGTATATTATTTATATTTATACTTTCAATTCACAATTAATAAGGCCAATTTGGTAAAATAATCACCTAATTTATATTTTTATTAATTGGTGTGCCAAGCCTATAGGGCCCAACTAATACGAAACGGAGGGACTATTAAAAAAGGTGAAGACTTTTTATTTAACACATTCAAAACAGCCAATGAACCAAATACTCCATCTGTTGAAACTGAAACTGATGAATCATCTATTAGAAGATATCAAAACATCTCCTCCAACATATACTGTTCATCTGTCGCAACAGATAATACATAAGTTACATCAGATGTCTTATCTATTGCATATACAAACCATCTATTGCAACAGATGGTAAATCTGTTTTGACAGCTGTCTGTTGCACATTCAATCCATCTGTTATAATAGATGCTAAATCTATTAAAAATGTTGGATGATCTGTTTCAACATCTCAATAATAACAACTTTTATCTAGTCTCAAACCACTATGAAAAGGTGAGAAGTAATTAATGTAAAAGAAAAAGTCATGACTTTTCACAGAAAACAAAATACCGCTAGTTTGAATGTAATTAATACAATGGAGCTGAACAGTCCTGTCTTTTGGCCTGACACGTCAGATTCAATCATGTATAAATAGGTCCCTCATTAATATTCATTCAACTCTATTTATTTCTTGAATTTTTTCATTTCGTGTGACATCTTCAACTACTTCTCTTCAAAGAGCATATTCCTTTCTCGTTGAGGTAATTTTTTTTTTGGTGTAAATTTACCAGTTGGTCGTATATATTGTATTACATTTTGTACTTTTTTCTTTACATTTGTCAATTCATGCGTGTTCTTGATATGGGCTGATCCTTTTTCGAATATTTCTATTCTACGTGACACAATGTGGGAACTTCAAAGGTTGGTTAATGACCTGAAGAGCAAGTTAGTCGCTTTGAGAGCGATGATGTTTAGAGAGATGCAGAGGCTGATGAGAGCCCTGCTGCTACGAGTTGATTGGTTGGCTGTCATTAATGATGATGATGATGATGATAATACTAATTAGAATTTGTTTTTTTCTTTTAGCATATTTATTTTAATTTTTCTATATTGGATCTATACCTAATGTATTTTATTTTTTGTTTAATGAAAAATTTACTTTTTGTCAGACTTTGGCATTTTAATTCTTATTCAATTTTTATTCTGTCTATTTCTTCTAATCTAATACATGTTAACATGT
>NW_025877263.1:0-1042 GCF_002878395.1 Capsicum annuum
ACTAATCAGTTAATCACCCCAAATAAACTTAATTGACAACCGTATTCCCCGGCAACGGCGCCAAAATTTGATACGCCTAAATTACACCTCTCTTTTGAGTATATAAGTGGTCACTGTCAAATATAGAACCCAACTAAGTTGGGTTCGAATCCCATAGGGAATATGGTGTCAATGTAAGTTATTTATGATGCATTCAGATGATAGTTAATACTTTCCTGTAAATGAGAGGTTTGGAGAGTGATATAATGGTGTTGAATGCTTCAAACTAACGCTTTCTATTATAAGGTTCCAAATATGATATTATGGAAAACTACGGTTATGGTTACCAAGATGCTTAAATAGGTTGGGTTGTAAATCACTCTAGAGTTCCAATTGACATTTCAATTGCAAGATGAGTTGAATCCTATTATTTACCCATTTATCTCTTGACCTCAATGGGTAGTGCATCCATTAATTCTCTCGAACCTAAAGGATGTGTTCACTACTCAACTATTTTCTCATGTAAGCAAATCCGGTTAAGGCATTTACCATTAACATAAAGATTAAAGTCTTTCGAGTCCATGTAAACTCATCTTGGTTCTGAGGCAATTGAATTCAAGTTCTTGAGACAGAATTCAAAACATCCCAAACTTAAGATTACCATCCAAATTAGATGGTCCCCTCCTAAGGTAGGTGCTTATAAGATTAATACAGACGGTTCTTTCCTTGGTAACCCAGGAAAGGGGAGAATTGGAGGCATTATCAGAGATGCCAATTGGCCAATGGATCACCAGATTCACCAAAGCTTCCATATGGCCACTAATAACCACATGCAACTTTTAGTCCTTACTGAAGGTATGGAAATTGTTGGGAAATTGAAATTGATTCTTGGCATATACATAGAACTTTTTTTGCATGCATATTTCATGAACATTACAATGACCAACACTATAAAAAATGCAAATATATATATATATATATATATATATATATATATATATGTATGTATATATATGGTCATTTAATTTGAATATAACTTTGTTCAAATGAATGTTGTTAAATT
>NW_025877264.1:0-4402 GCF_002878395.1 Capsicum annuum
AATGTGAGAGTTCTTAACTGGCTAACACTCCGCTCCATACAACAAGGCCGGACGGACTGCCACCCTGTAGAATTTTCCTTTAAGCTTGGGCGGCACCTTCGTATCACACAACACCCCCGAGGCGAGTTTCCACTTTATCCATCCCGCCTCAATACGGTACGAGACATCCTCATCAATCTCATCGTTACCCTGAATCACAGACCCGAGATAATTAAAACTATCCCTCTTACGTACCACCTGTGATTCCAACTTCACTACCACCTCATTCTCTAGCCTCACGTCATTAAACTTACATCCCAAATACTCTGTCTTGGTCCTACTCAACTTGAACCCTTTAGACTTAAGAGTTTGTCTCCACACCTCTAATTTATCATTCACACACCCCTATGTCTCATCAATCAAAACTACATCATCTGCAAAAAGCATACACCAAGGCACCTCTCCTTGAATACCGCGTCAACACATCCATCACCAAAGCAAACAAAAAGGGACTAAGAGTAGATCCCTGATGTAATCCTGTCAAGACAGTGAAATGCTCTGAGTCTCCTCCCGCTGTCCTCACCTTAGTTTTAGCTCCATCATATATGTCCTTAATTGCTTTGATATATGCTACCGGGACTCCACTCACCTCCAAGCATCTCCAAAATACCTCCCTGGGGACTTTGTCGTATGCCTTCTCTAATTCGATAAACACCATGTGCAGGTCCTTCTTTCTTTCCCTATACTGTTCCACCAGCCTCCGTACCAGGTGAATTGCCTCCGTCGTTGAGCGGCCAGGCATAAATCCAAACTGGTTCTCCGAAATAGACACTATCCGTCTCAGCCTCACCTCGACCACTCTCTCCCAAATCTTCATATAGTGACTCAATAACTTAATACTCCTATAGTTATTGCAACTCTGAATGTCACCCTTGTTCTTATAAAGAGGAATCATAGTATTCCACCTCCAAGCCTCGGGCATTTTCGCCGTCTTGAAAATTCTGTTAAATAATCCAGTCAACCACCTTAAACTAGCCTCTCCAGAAAACTACCAAAAATCCACAGGTATCTCATCAGGCCCCGTCGCCCTACCTCTTCGTATCCTGCGAACAGCCTCTCTAACCTTCTCTACCTTAAAACATCTACAATAACTAAAATCCTGACACTCCTCTGAGTGCTCCAGATCCCCTAATCCAATAGCTCTATCCCCTTCGTCATTCAAGAGCCTATGAAAATACGACTGCCATCTATTCTTAATGTGGCCATCCTCCACCAACACTGTACCATCCTCCCCCTTAATGCACTTCACCTGATCGAGGTCACTACCCTTCATCTCCCAAGCCTTAGCGAGTCTAAACAACTTTTTTTCCCCTCTTTTCTCCTGTAACCCCGCATACAAGCTCTCAAATGTTGCCGTCTTAGCTGCCGTAACTGCTAACTTAGCCTCCTTCCTAGCTAACTTGTACTCTTTCCTGTTTACCCGTTTCTCTTTTTCGTCCTTACTCTCAACCAACTTAGCATACGCCCCTTTCTTGGTCTCCACTTTCTTATTAACCTCTTCATTCCACCACCAATCACCCCGATGATGCCTGGCCCGGCCCCTAGAAACACCCAACACCTTACTAGCATTCTCCCTGATGCACCTAGCCACCCTACCCAACATATTATCCACGTCCCCCTACTCTCCCACACCCTCATTTCCTCCAACTTCTCCCCTATCTCCCACACATTCACTGGCGTCAAGCCGCCCCACTTAATTCTAGGTCTACACTCCTCACCCCTTCTCTTCATATCCTTCTTTATACCCAAATCCATAATCAAGAGCCTATGCTGGGTCGAAAGATTCTCACTCGGGATGACCTTACAGTCCTTACACAACACCCTATCCCCTTTCTTAAGCAACAAAAAGTCAATCTGGGTCTTGGCTATCGCACTTCAGAAGGTGATCAGGTGATCGTCCTTCTTCAAAAAGCCTGAGTTCACCACCACCAGCCCAAAGGACCTCGCAAAATCCAATAGAGTAGCCCCCTCTTCATTTCTTTCCCCAAAACCAAAACCACCATACACATCACCAAAGCCTCCCGGTAATGCCTCGATGTGCCCATTGAAATCTCCTGCTACAACAATCTTCTCTAAGCTAGGCACGCCTCTCACCACCTCATCCAAAGCCTCCCAAAACCTCATTTTCTCCTCCCCATCCAAGCCCACTTACGGTGCATAAGAAGTACACACGTTCAGGGTAAACCCCCCAATGACCAACTTAATAGTCATCAACCTATCGCTGATCCTCTTTACCTCTACTACCTGACCTCTAAGCTCTCCATCTACTAAGATGCCAACTCCATTCCTATAGCTCTCGCTCCCAGAGTACCAAAGCTTGTAACCATCCACATCCCTAGCCTTAGACCCTACCCACTTGTTCTCTTGAACACACGTAATATTAATCCTTCTCTTTCTAAGAATCTTCACAAGCTCTATAGACTTACCCTGAAGAGTTTCTATATTCCAAGACCCAACCCTCATCCTACCAACTCTATCAACACGTCTTCCTCTATCGCCCCTGAGGCCAAACCTTGGCCTCCCTCCCACCCTCGTCCTTTCCTCTTTCCTCGCCCCCACAATAGCCCCCCGCCCTAACCCCTTCGGACATGACCCTATCCAACCATCAACGCCCACAGCCACTAGTACAAGAAAATATAAATAATGGTAGTAATAAAGCAGAAGCAGGAAATACAAGGCTCACACAAATTAGAAGAAATAATCAAGAAACAAAACTAAACTCAAATAGGTAGAAAAAACAAAACCAAGGTAAGGACAAAACTAACAGTGAGAAAAATAGAGCACACTAATGGCCTGGCACCAAGGACAGCCAAACAAATAATAAGGAGCGGTGCAAGTCACGAATATACTACAGCAAACACGCAAGTCAAGATACAGGAGATAGTACAAAAAGTAGAGACCCAATAAAATATGTACACCTTGGAGGTACAGAGATATTAATAAAAGCATGTTTTAGAGAAGAAATAGATACACCAATAGAATTATATTTAGCAGATGATAGAATTATAAAACATATTGAAAAAAGTATAATAACTGCCATAAAAGAAAATTTAATATACCAAAAATTTAAATTTATAATAAGTGTGAATTATTCAGTTGCAATAATAGATAAAAATATAGATAAATCATTAGTATTATATTGGAAAATATTAGGAATAGAACTAACCCCAAGAAGTAAAATATTTACAGCAAGATGTAAAAATCTATATGTATTAACAACAAAACATAAAATAACGGGAAAAAATAAAATTAATAAAATACAAATAGAAAGTCCTTTTGAACAATTCGTAAAAACAATTAATAATAATTATTATAGTTACAGAAATATAGACATAGAAGAAGATTTAAAAATGATAAATGATAGAATAAGTACAACAAAAAGAATAGCTTATGAAAAAACAGAATCATCAAGTTCATCAAAAAGAACAAGTTATGAAACAAGTTCAATAGTTAATTTAAACCAATATTACATAACATGAACAATAAATGAAAAAGAATATTTAATACTCTTAAATACAGGACAAGAAGAAAATTATATAGCAAAATATATAGTAAAAAATGAGAAAATAAAATCTGATAATAATATATGCCCAGATCTACCAAGAAGCTTAATACACGCTAAAAATATAGCAGAAAAAAAATAACAATAGGAGTTAGAAAAATGAAAATAGAATTTGAAATAAAGGAAGAAATGCAAAAAGCAGACATAATATTAGGAATAAAATGGTTAGAACAAGTAAAACCATATAATATAGAGCATACACAATTATCTATAACATATAACAGAGAGAAATTATTCTTAAGAAGAGCTTTAACATGATATGAAAATATATGTATTAATGAAGATAGTAGTAGAAGGATATTACAGTTGATATTATATACCTATGATAGATACAGGAGCAGAAGCTAATTTATGTAGATATAATTGTTTACCAGAAAGTAAATGGGATAAATTAAAAAGATCAATAATAGTTAAAGAATTTAATAACGAAGGAAGCTTAATTACTTATAAAGCTAAGAATGTAAAACACAAGTATGGGATAAAATATTAACAATAGAAGAAATCTATAATTATGAGTTAACATCAAAAGATATACTTTTAGGAATGTCGTTTTTAGATAAATTATACTCACATATAATAACTAGAACAGATTGGTGGTTTACAACACCATGTAAACAGAGAGTAAGAGCAAAAAGAGTTACTAATAAAATAAGAAAGAAAACTGAGTGGATAGAAGGAAGTGAAAAAATTACACAAAAATTAAAAAATATAAAAAATACTGAAGATACAATAGAACTGGTCGTATTTTCAATAAATAAAAAAGAAATAACTATATTTTCAATAAATAAGATAGAAATAATT
>NW_025877265.1:0-2479 GCF_002878395.1 Capsicum annuum
GAGAAAACCTCTACTCTCTGATCTCTAATTGTTTCCTTCAACCTAACCAAATTATGATCCCTATCTTGTTTTTCCTTCACTTCAGCAACCAATGAAGATTCCAAACCATCCTGAACCCATACACTGCCTTAATTCGAGTCAACTAACCAAACACCTAATATAGAAAGATGATCAACCTCCCTGACTAACTTTTTTCTATCATCTTCAACATGAACAACACTGCCCATGGACAACCTACTAAGAGAATCTACCACTAAATTGGCCTTGCCCGAATGATATAACACACTCATATCATAATATTTTAACAACTCAAGCCACCTTCTCTGATGAAAATTTAGATCTTTTTGTGAGAAAAAATACTGTAAACTTTTGTGATCCACGAACACATCAACATGAACCCCATAAATATAATGCCTTTAAATTTTCAAGGCAAAAACAATAGCTGCCAACTCAAGATCATGGGTAGGATAATTCTTTTCTTGAGGTTTAGGCTGACTAGAGGCATAGGCTATGACCTTACCTCTCTGCATCAAAATACAACCAAGACCAACTCTAGAAGCATCACAGTAAACTATAAACCTATCTGAACCATCTAGTAAAGTCAAGACTGGGGCTGAAGTGAGTCGAGTCTTCAACTCTTGAAAAATCTTCTCACATACACTTGACCATTGAAATTTGATTTTTTTCTGATTCAATTGAGACATGAGGGATGTAATAGAAGAAAAACCTTCAACAAACCATTGGTAATAGCCAGCCAAACCCAAGAAACTCCTGATATTTGATAGGGAGATGGATCTACGTCAGTTTCTCACTGTTTCAATCTTTTAAGGGTCAACTTGAATGACATCACCGAAAATAATATGGTCAAGTAAAGCTAATGATCTTATACAAAATTTGCACTTACTGAATTTGGCGAACAACTGATGAGCTATAAGGGTCTACAATACAGTTCTCAGATGGTTTGCATGATCATTCTCACTATGAGAATAGATAAGAATATGATCAATAAAGACTATGACGAACATGTCCAAGTACTGCTTGAACACTCTATTTATCAAGTCCATGAAAGCAGCAGGGGCATTCTTTAGTCCAAAAGACATAACTAAAAATTCATAGTGACCATACCGAGTTCTAAAAGTTGTCTTCAGAATGTCATATTCTCTGACTCTGAGCTGATGATAGCCGAGCTTGAGGTCTATCTTAGAGAAATAAATAGCACCCTGAATTTGGTCGAACAAGTCATCAATCCTAGAGAGTGGATACTTATTCTTGATTTTGACTTTGTTCAACTAACGGTAATCAATACACATACTGAGAGAACCGTCTTTCTTACACACGAACAAGACTGGAGTGTTCTATGGGAAATACTAGGCCTGATAAAACCTTTATATAGGAGATTTTTTAACTATTCTTTCAACTCTTTAAGTTTAGCTAGAGCCATTCTGTAAGGTAGAATAGAAATGGGTTGGGTATTTGGAAAGAGGTCTATTCTAAAGTCAATTTCCCTTTTAGGAGAAACTCCAGAAAGGTTTTTAGAGAACACATCAAGATATTCCCTTACTACTAAAACTAACTCAAAACTTAGAATCTCAGAACTAGAGTTTTTGACTCGAACAAGATGGTAAACACACCCCTTAGATAACATTTTTCTTGTGTTAAGATAAGAAATAATCTAGCCCCTAAGCATAGATGTACTATTATTCATTTAATGACTGGATCATTGGGAAACTAAAATTGAATGACTTTTCTCTGCAATCAACTGAGGCATAACATGAGTGGAGCCAATCCATGCTGAGATGACATCAAAATCAGTTATCTCTAACTCCACAAGATCTACTAAGGTGATTTTTTTAGATACTGTGATTGAGCAATTACTGTATACCCATCTGGATATGATAGATTTACCCACTGAGGTAGACACTGAGAAAGGTTTTATTAAATATTCAGGACTGACACTAAAATCTACTGCTATATAGGGAGTTACGAAGAAGAGTAAATATCTGGGGTCTAATAAAACATAAACATGAAGGTAAAAGACCTTCAACGTAATCATAACTACATTAGGAGAACTTTCCTAATCCTGTCGGGTCTGGAGAAAATATAGTCTGTTTTGGCATTGCCCACTAGTTGCATTGGAGGTGGTTCCCAGCTAAGTCGGGCGACCTGCTAGTGCTACTGAAGTGGTAGCCTGGCCCTGCTGGAGATTATTTCTGTCCCTCTGCGCAACCACGATGCACTTTTGGATCCTGTGGCCTGGCTTACCACATCCAAAACTGATATGGGAATAATCATAGATATGGACTTAAGAGAGTGCGTGTTCGACCCGAGCCTTGGCATGTGCAATTAAAGTTTAAACGAGGCCCAAAATGCACCCCAAATCAGCCCATAAATTATACTAGATGGGTGCCCACTCTTTGGAGGGCCTTTTGAACATTTTAACTTATATTTTATAATAGTTATAAGAGGAACATTGTAGGGT
>NW_025877266.1:0-1157 GCF_002878395.1 Capsicum annuum
CAGCCCTCATCGAAGTGCCAAAACTTCCTCCACCAATGCCATCCAAATTGGTAGATCTTAAAACCAATAAACCCTTTGACAAAGGGTCATCCTCAGGCTCATCAGTACAAACCAAACAAAGCTACACCATGAAGCCTCCTGAATCCTTTGCGCAGGCTGTTGATTCTGCGATTACTAAAGTACCACCTACATCCCCAGCTAAAGAGGAATTAAATTTGTTACCACCCAGGTAATACCAATAATCGCCCTGGACAAAGCATATGAGGGATACCCCCTGGAACAACTTATCAAACCAGTCTATAATGACAAGAATTTTGTGGATACTGAAAGTCCACTTAAAACACGCCGATTTTATGAGGCAATTCTAGTCGACACAGATTCTATCGAAGTCGAACACTCTATGGATGAACGAAATCCCGACTTCATTGCCTACTCAAGATTTACCATCAAGCGGGTACTCACCCCGTTCAACTGGTTTGCGGATCATCTGCATACCCCCATTGCCTTATCGATGCCTCATAGGCCTCAGACCTACAATTGGTATGACTATAAGTCTGCATGGTTCAACTTCCTCTATGTTCAACCAGGACATACCTGGTTTGTTAAATATTGTCCCGCCATGTTAAATGCCATTATCCCTAGATGGTTTTACGAATGGTGGGGATGCTTCGGAGGAATTAAAGAGATTCTTCCCCAACAGTTCCTTAGCCGCCTAGCAGAGTTTTGTGCAAATGAAGGATGTCTAACCCTTCCAGAACACATTCAAATGTGTAAATTTTTTATTAAGAAATGTGTATCCTACATCATCTCCTGGAACTTTGCCAAAGGAGAACAAGATCGTATTACTTATTTGTCCAAAGAAATAAAGGTTAAAGGCTGGACTCCTAAACCAACAGCCCCCAAAACTCCTGACAAGGGAAAAACACCAGCATCTTCAGCAGGCGGCCCGAAGAATAAACAAGCGCTTAAGGAGAGACTAAAGAAGGCTTTGAATGATCTAGAGAGTCAGGATGTCAATGATGAAGTACTACAGCTTCTAGAAGAAGCCTCATCCACCAGCAGCGGTGACAACAACGGGGATATGTTAGTCCCCAAAGGAATAGCTAGGGTCTACATGGACCCCTACTAAGAACAAAGAAAGGACCCTCTCAAAAATA
>NW_025877267.1:0-4454 GCF_002878395.1 Capsicum annuum
CATTTTTAGGTATGTGGGGTTGAACAAGAATAATTCTTCCATTCTTGTGCCCGTATCTTTAATTTTTATTATGGATTATTATGAGTTTGACAAATAAATTTATTTCCAAGATATCCTACCATGAGATTTTGATTATGTATATATGTAAATCATTCAAGCTTGCCAATTATGATTATTTAATGGGTTCATATGGTTTTGTAAGTTGAATTATGTCTAAATAATTCAATTATGAACTTATCAAAATTTGAATTGTAAGTTTTGAATCACATGAGTATTTGACTATTTTCGTTCTATGAATTGAGATTTAATATTGGGATTCTTGGTGTTTTTATCAAGAATTGATATATTTTGAACATGTATCCACATTTTAAGTTCAAGAATGTATTATTTGTCTTTCCAAGTGTTTGCGAGTCATGTGTCAAATTTTGAGCTTCCTTATGACGATTTGAGTTATTGGGTATATTGATATTGAAGTTACGATAAGTATTGATATTTTTTGGATGGTTTTGATGAGTTAAATTGTTGAAAATATTACGTATTCAGTCTTCATATCCTTGTCCAAATGTCGAGTTAGTTATGGTTCAATGCATTGATACCTTGTTAATGTTGAGGAAGATTAAAATATTTTGAGCTAAAATGTATTGAGTTAGGAATCCACAAACTGATATGATTTGATAAATGAGAAAGATATTTGATTTGGTCTTCATAATAGACCCTTGTGATGTTGTGGTAGATTTTCTAACGCATTTTGAGCTTGTCGGGGAGTAGTACTTAGCGCCGAGAGAGAAATTTGATATTTCCCCAAACCTATGTGTCACCGTAGGGTTTTTTGATGATGATATTATTGGTCTGAGAGCTCAATTGTGATTATTGCAGTTTTAAGGCCGTACTCCCTGGAAAAGAGTATGACGCTCTCGCCAATAGGGGTTTTAAAAGTTGGTATTCCACGTAGCTCACATGAGATTGTTGGTTATAGGAAATTCCCGTGTTCATAAGATTAAGTTTCTTGAATTACCGAGTCACTCCGAGATTTGAATCAAAGAGTTAAGTGTTTATGATGTTTTATGGTCATTTATGATGATTTATAATTACCTATGATGATTTTTAACGATATGATAATTTATGATGATTTAGAATGATTTATGTGGATTACGAGATTTTATCATATGAACTGTTTATTATGAAATTACGAATTATATGATTTGATATAACTCAAGCCAAGTGAGTCATCATTGTCCGTATGCATGTTTTCATGAAATTGATTATACTATTTATATTGTTGCAGGTAGTCCCACATACTCAGTACATTTCAAAGTGCTGACCCACATATTTCCATGGGCTACATTCTTACCAAAATATAGGTACAAGTTATAGCGCATATATCATGTTCAGCTCGGTCGCAGCTCTAGATCGACAGGTGATTAGTCCTTTTGATTCAGGGACTTGAGTTGTTCAGATTTGAGGCGTATTATATTATCTGTATTTAGTCGTATTGAGTAGGGGTAGTTGGGAGTCATAACCCGGCTATCTTTGGTCAATGCTAGTAGAGGCTTCATAGATAGTCACTAGTAGTCAGTGTATTCAGTTTCAAATTTGTATATATATGAGCAGAATTGTGACCATTTAAATTTACTTTCATGTTGGTCAGATTAAGTTATGGGTTGTTTCCATATTATTTCTTCTATTTTATGTATTTTATTCAGTTGCTTTGGGTTATGCCAGATGAAGGGTTAGCTTGGGGTCACTTGTGACCTTAAGCACCGTGTGACATCTCGGGATCCAATTTCAAGGCATTACAAGCTTGGTATCAGAGCACAGAGTTCAAGTGTCCTAGGGTGTCTATGAAGTCGTGTCTAGTAAAGTCTTACGGACCGGTACGGAGACGTCTGTACTTTTCTTCGAGAGGCTACGAGACATTTATAAAAATGTTCCCTTTCTTTCAAGTTGTAGATCGTGCTGTGGAAAGGTTCCTTAAGAACTTCATATGGGTTCATATCTTGTATAAATTGAGCCATTTTGCCTTGTTCTAAAATACCGATATAGTCAAGCGTAAATCCTTATAGATGGTGCTTTCTTAGATATTCTCCTCTAATATTACGAGCTTGTAAGTGAGCTAGAAAAAAATAATTTCACTAGTGCTCTTGAGTTTCAAAAAATTGAGGTGACATATGTACGTTCTTGAAGGTTGTGCATTAAGGCTATGTTGGAAGTGTTTTTGGATTTCTCCCTAGAATTCATGATGTGATTTCGTATTTTCCTTATCTGTGTACTAATGTTGAGATAGGGTGATTAACTAGTTCCAATTTCCTCTCTTGATTATATTCCTGGGCTTACTAGCAAAGGTTCCATAGCTTTCAAGATGTACCCTCATCCCTCTTGAGTCGTTCAGTTGAGGTAAAGCGAGACACATATTCTTAGATCTTTGATTATAGTGTACCAGACTTTTATTTCTTGAAAATATTTTCTGATCATCTTTTGATGAAAACTTGAAGTCTAGTGAAGCCGTGTGGGGCTTATTTCGATTCACTAGCATAATTGTTTTGATATTTATTTCCTTTTTCAAAATACAAAACCAAAGTCTAGTAAAGCTATGTGAGGCCTATTTCGATTCACTAGCAGCTGGCTGTTTACTCTGTTGTTCTTGCATTGGTTGGAACTGGGGGGTTGGAAACATGGTGAAAGGCGGTGTTAATAAATTATTATAGCATAGGCTATGGAATTATGGATGATTATTGCCGTTATGAGGTTTTGGTGGACTAGTATGTTTGGGGTGTTTGATAGATGGAAATGGTTGTTGAGATTGTTGTTAATCGTAGTCAGAGTGAGTTGTTAAGTTTGTATAGCAGGTGATGAGAAAAATGAATTTAATGATTGAATTGCTACGATGTTAGTGATAGGGAGGAGATTTAGTAGGTTTGAACCGTATGTATGGGAGCTTAAGTCTATTTGTTGTGATCAAGTATGATATTATGTGTTGAGGTAGTAGTATGCTCAAAGTATTATGGAGATTTTTTTTAAGTTATTAAATGTTAAGCGCTTAGTGTTATCCTTGATCGGGTAAGTATGAATAATGATATGTGGTATACGATGTAATTGTGAGTTAACTTGGGCATTAGAGGTTGACAAGGGTGTTAGTTTGAGATGAGATGTTAGTAAAGCACGAAAAAGTTAGTATGGTTTAGCGAAGGTTTGATGTATCCATGGTAAGTGCTAGAATCTAAGCTGCGGTGTGCATGAATTGTTGTATGATAACTTTTGAAGTTGTCTAAGTTGGTGGGTATTTGAGAGTTATGTTAAGATTGGGTTTTACGCTCGTGGGTGTAGTTATGCGGGTTAAGTTATGGATCTTGTGTATGGGTATATCCGGGGACCCTGGAGTAAAGAGAATGCCATGGACTAGAGTTTGTATGGTGATTCGTTGACTTGGAGTGTTGGCTTAAGTCTAAGGGGGAGATAGTGGAAAAAATTAACTAAGTTAAGATTGCGGGATTCAGGTAGGTGTATCGGTGGGTTGCAAGTTGGTGGTGAGAAGTAGTGGTGTTGATCCTATTTTACCCCAGCCTTTTCAATGACTTCGATATTTTCTCATGCCTTATGTTTCATTCCCCCGGTCATAATACATGTTCATGCATATCATGGGAAATCATGTATTCTCCTAACTATCAAAATATGGAGTCCCAATTTTTCTAATGGGCGAAATCGACATTCCATAAGCTATAAACTCCAAACTCAAGTTGAGCGGTTCATAATGCATGTGCTTAAGTTTTATTGTATGTTCAAGTTCAGTCCACCGGCAACCCCTTTAGTGACCAATAGGATTCAATTTATGTCCTGGGTGTCCTTAATCTTTAATATTGATTCTGGTTGAATTCATGCATTTGATGCCCTAGTTCTCTGACATCAATAACCGCACCAAGTCATACACAATATCCCTTCATATTCTACTCTTTCATAACTTTCTATTTGTTGAGGGAGTGTGGATGAACAGTTGTGATGATAGGAGAGAGTCAGCGGGTTTTTGTTGATAAAGATTATGGCATGTTCATTTTAGCTACGGTGGCAAGTGTGGAGTAAGCTTGAGGCTAGGCTTTTGATGGATGTCATGGTTATTTGAAGCATTTCGTGTTGTGTTTGTGAAAGTGGTTGTGTGATGGTTTATCTAGGTTTGTAGGCGGGGCATTGTTGAAGTGAAGTCTTCTGCATGGCTTAGTTAATTGGAAAAGTTAGTAAGTGTTTTCTTAAGAATAGTGCTCGGAAGTTGTCTTAATAAAGGATTGTAGAATTTGAAAAAGATGTTTTATGGGTGTTGATTAGGAGTGTATGCGTAATTATAAAGATAGGCTTGAACATCATGTGTGTATATATGGACGGAGATAAAAGTTTATATTATCGATAAGTTTTGGTGTTTATGTTGATTTAGAAGTCTAAGCTAAAAGCTCTTGTAAATTGATCTT
>NW_025877268.1:0-1699 GCF_002878395.1 Capsicum annuum
AAATACGCCCTTCACTCAGTGGCCATGCCCGCAATCAAAGTTTGGCTCAAAGATTGGAGTATTTATAAGGGGGACACGCAAGATCACACAACATGGTGTTAAAATCCCCAATCAAATCAATATGTCATACTAGTGCACAAGATCACAAAGCAGGGATCCTAATCATAGTCCTAATTTGGGCCGACATGAATCAAGGTACAGAAGATCACAAACCATGGTACCATAATCTCATGTTGGCAAATCATAATTTCTAACATTGATTCTTTCAACTCGTACTTTATTTGAGTAACCATCTAAATCTCTTTAAGCCCATTTCAATTCCCGTATAAGAAAACATGCATCATGCTTATGCACCACTCTTTTTCTATTCTGTTAAGGGAAGTTGACAATAAGGTATCATCATACCCCAACTTACAAGTCATTTGTATCATATCATTACACTACCCTTCTCATTTAAACCATTTATAATGTTTTGCTTTACATTTTTCAATCAACTCGATCATTTGATCACTAAAAACATTTAAACAATGGAAGGGAGTCCTTATTTCAAAACATGTGTAAATTTATACAAAGATTATTCCTTTTCAATATTTTAATACATGATGGTCAGTTTCTTTATAAAAATTTATGCAACCCTTTCAATTATCATATTGAGCATTTATAAACAAGAAAATACCCTCTCTTCAATTCATAAATCAATAATAAGTCCAAAACAATAGTAAAACACTTATAGTATGCTTTCAGTAATGAAATTTCACAATCCACGACGTATAAAGTCATAGAATATCATAACAATAGAGGGGCAAATTCATTACTCATGCTCTCAATTCACTTTACAAAACTGAAAATACTTATACATATGCAAACAAGTTTCAATTCTATAAAGAGGCCTTAAGGCCAAAACGTATATTATGAATAAAGGTTCACAATGCATACTTTTCAATGTTAATTCAAAACCTTTCATAAATATATGATTCCTTAACTTTAAAGCTTACTAAAAATGATTTCAATATGCCTATGAGTATAGGAAATCACCACGTACCTTAGATTACCTAGTTCAAAAAATAGAATCTGAATCTTGACCCGTTTATTAGAAATCTTGAACTTAAAGATAAATTCTTAATCTTTAGGAGGGAAGTTTAGGGTTTTGTTTTGAGTGAATTTGGACATATTATGCCATAATGATGTTTTAATTTATTGTTAACTCAATTTAAGGTTATAGGAAAAAGACGATACTGCCCCTCAATTTTAAAAGTTACTGTAAAATTTCATTTTTGGAGCTCACCGCGATGTGGTGGAGGCCCCACTGCTATATTCACCACGATGCGGTGCAATCACATTGACTTTCTATTTTAAAATTCCAAACACACCTCTAACCCTATCCAAAAAGTTTAAAACTCCCCCGAGACAACCCCTTTACACCCTTGAACATGAATCAACTAAAAGATCTACATCTTAGAGCTAGAAAGATCGATTTAGAAATCATTGAAGTTTAGGAGATTAAAAATATGACTAAGTCCTTTTTGCACTTTGGAAAATTTTAGGTTGTTACCTTTTTAAGCATGCTACTAAGTGTGGTATCAAGTCGATAATGCTATGGGCGTGTTATAATATGCGTAGAAATAACGGTTTAAATTCTAGACCAAAGGTGCGAGGTGTTACACCATTATGGATTTTTAATAGATCAGCTTTAGTTCTT
>NW_025877269.1:0-1845 GCF_002878395.1 Capsicum annuum
TATAAACCAAACAATTACCTATGCGTGTGTACACGCGCCCGGCCCACCTACCTTTTTAGTTCCCTCCTAAAACACTATTGTCATGGATTCCACTCACATATCTCAGCTCTCTATACACACACACCATCTACAACACTACACACAGAGAAATGTACACAATACACAGATTACCACACACAGCCATATGCGAGAGAGGGGAGAAACAGTGAAAGACTGTAAACACCTAATTTTTGACCAAACCGAATGTTTTACGTTATTTAGTATCTTATTTTACAAGATTGCTTTTAAAGTTTGGAAAACTACAAAATAAAGTCATATTAAAATAAATTTTTATTTATTTATTTTTATTACTTATTTATTTATTAAAAAAAAAAAAAAAAAAATATAAAAAAAAAAAAAAAAGAAGAAGAAGTCAAATCCTAAATCTACCCAAACCACCCACAATTCCCCACTCCTAATCAACCTCCCCCACTATCCCTCCCACATTACCACACTACATACACTACCAAAAAACACTACACACACTACACTATATATACCACTACTACTATTATATAATAGGGATATGCAGGCTACACTACTACGACAGAATATATATAATATATAAAGCACACTCATGCACTAGGAGGGGAGAGAGATCAGGGGCAAAAAAAAAAAAAAAAAGGGGAGATCAAGAAGAGGGAGTAAAAACAAAGAAAGAAAGTTTGAAGTTTTAAAATTTTTCGTTCGAGATTTTCGGTAATATTTACTTCTTGCTTCTTATTCCTTTGAATCAGGTTCTTATTCGAACTTGAATCATCTTATGTTATAAAGTTTACAGATGAAAAGTATGAATGAAAATATTAAGTGATCTCATGCATTATGTATGGTTAATCGATTTAGTGAATCTTTATTACTATGTGTTATGTGATTGAAAACATTGTATGTCAATACTATATGATTTAAATTAAGACGAAAAGAGAATAGCAGATAACAGAAAATAGACACTGTTATATGCATATATATACTCATCTGATAATTTACACGTACGCAGATTCAGATTCATGCACACAGTAATTCATATACACAGTAGACAAAATCAGATCAAAAATAAAAAATAAAAAATCACCAAAAATGGATCTATTTTCGAGTCGACTCCGATTGGTTCTCGCCGACGTCATTAACGTCACTCTTTTGCACCTCTCATCGCCGGAATTTCAAGACCCGCGCCACTCCCCCTTTTTCTTTCTCCGGCGTACTCCCTTCCCCCTCCCCTTTTCCGTCGCGAACAGCCCATCAACGGACCGGATCTGACCGGCGCTGTCATCTCCTCCCTTTTTCCACGACCGGTTCTGGTCGGAGTTCAACGCCACAGCGGCGACAGCAACTCCAACTGGATTACGCATCTTCTCCGGCGAACCAACCATCCCCGCGCCGCCGACTTCCTCTCCCTCTTGTCCCATACGCCGATACCAACTCCAGTCAGTGGCCATCACTAGTGAATAAACATAGCTATAAAAAAAAAAAAAAAAAAACGCTGCTTGTTTTCTTTTATTCTTAAACATATGGAAGAGATTTAAATATTTACATCTGTTCTTCCTTTACAGTGACCTTAAAGTGGCCTTAATAATATTAAATTTCATATGATGTCATACAACTTGACTATTTAAATATTATTTTTAGATAGCTTTAAGAAATTTGTGTTTTGCTTTCATTAAAAATTATTTTTATCCCTATCACTACGACATTAGTTTGAATTCTTACCATTTTAAATAATGATATTTTATTAAGATTTATGTATCATTACTTTTTTTTTCCTTTTTTCTACATTAATTTGTGTCCAAATTAAATTACTGGATTTTTTTT
>NW_025877270.1:0-2992 GCF_002878395.1 Capsicum annuum
ACGAGATTTCGTGTATGGGTCTTCTCGATTTTTCATAATTTCAGTCTCGGTTCATCTGATATTTCTTATTTCTTCGTGCAAGGTTAGTTGGAAATCGATGGTTTGGGGTTTCGAATTAGAGATCTTGGGTTGTTTTTGAGTTTTATTCGGGTTTATGGGTTATTCATCGTGAGGCTTTGTCGTGGTTTTCCAATCTGTCCAGTTGAATTCAACATCGAGTTTGGAGTTGTTGGTTATCAAGGTTCAAATCGAGAGTTTTGGATTCGACTTTGTCTTTTGATCACATATTTTGGCACAATAAAAGCTTCAATCGAGGTCCAACTCTACACTTTCTCTTATCTATTTTATTATTTGGGATGTTTCGTATTTCGATTTGGATGTTCGTGTGTTGTTTGATATTTGTTGGTGATGAACGTATGTTGTCTTGTTTGGTGATAGTCTGTTATTTTGATATGGACTCGTTTAATTTCGTTGAAAAGTGATTGTGGGTCGTTGAAATAGAAATGGTGAGTTGTAAAAATTTAGTATAAAAAATGAAATTTGGGGACGGGAATCGAAAAATTGATAAAAGTGAATATTATGATAGTTTGATACATTGTCGGTGTTGAATGCGCTATATCGTCAAGCGGGTAAGCAAACAGTAAGCTCGGGTAGGCAAGTTTAGGATCGGTGTAGTGTTGGAATGATTGGAATATTTGTTGAACGTCTTGTTTATCGTATTTGGAAAGTGTATTTATTTAATCGGGGAATGCCCCGAGGTAATTTGTATTTACTCACCAAGGAATGCCCCGAAGAATTTTGTACGCTAAGGATGCTCGTGATCAAGGCCCGAGGCATCGAGTAAAGCATGGTTTAGGACTAGTGTAGGTTTATTTCAATATTTTTTTTATTTCGGGTTGTAATAATTTGACTGGACTTTACATTTTTATTTTGTTTTGTTATTGTTTGATTATTTTGAGTGCTTTTGTGTGGTTTATGCATTTGTAACGTCAATTTAGCTGATACGCTCTGCCAAACGACCGTGGTTAAACCATGGAATCGAGGGGTGCTAACACCTTCCCCTCGGTCAACAGAATTCCTTAGCCGGAATCTCTGTTCGCAAACCAGTTTAAGAGTCAAATGGTTTTGAAAAGGATTTTCCAAAGGTGACTTGGCACACCGGATTATGCCTAGTGGCGACTCTGAATAAAAATGCAAATAATCCTTTTCTGAAACAAATTTTCATTTCTTGTCACTTAAATAATAAAGCCCTTTCGAACTTTAAAACATATATTTTTTTTTTGGAGTACGTTAGAAAGGGGGTGTGACAAATACCTCCAACTACTAACATCAAGCAGCATCACATCACAACCACCACCACCACTATCAACCGTCACTATCATAACAGTCACTATAATACCAACCATCACATCTATCACCACCAACATTACTAATCACTAACATCAATCATTGTCACTGCAACCACAATTATAAACTATCTCCACAATTACTAACAAACATAAATAATTTTTTTCAATCAAATAATAATTTTGTTGTATTAAATCAAATACTTTTCTGATATATAATTAATTTTTTATTTGAATTGTATTTTTATTTTTTATATAGACAAATAATTTTTTTTCTTGCACATTCAGATGTTGAAAAACAAACAAACTTAATCATTCAATTTTCAGATCTAGAGACAATATCTTAATCATACATTCAGATTCAGACCTCTGAATCTTAGAAAAAAATAAATGCAGACCCACTTCGACGAAAAATTATACTATTTTTACATGGTTGTATATATTATTTATGCATATATATTAAGGTTGAACCCCCTTCAACTGGTTCGTATATTTACTTCTGAATCCACTCAATTAAAATTCTAGCTCCGCCACTGTTTAAATAGTTCAGGGGGTAATAGGACCCTCTTTAAGTTGAGGTATGTCATAACCTTTTTGGGTATAGTTCAGGGGAATGATTGGGTATTATCTCTTGATCTTGTAGTCTTAAATATGTTAGAATATTAAAATTAAAGAGTTGCTAAGAATGAGAAAGAAACATTTATTTTAAAATGGATTAATAAAGAAATTAAGCCAAACAAATTGAAAACGAAGGAAATAATTCTTTCCATATATTTTTTCTTTATGAGTTAGACCACCTCAGTCATTCTTTATTTACATTTTATCTGTTTCAATATGTATGACATAGTTTAAATTAATACAAAACTTCTAAAAGTAATTTAAAATTTTTGCAAGTTAAATTAATAATCGAAAACACGGCATGACATCTATGTGGTTATACAAAAAATAGGGATAAAATAAAAAATATCTTATTCATTTTAGGAGGAACTAAAAAGTAAAGCGTTCCACATTAATCAAACTGAAGGAGTAAGTCTTTTAAGTTACTAATGTTTCTTTTGTTTTCTTATACACGATTAGTGTTTAATAGCATATATCTCTATTCTCTATGTCTATTATAAAAAAATGTGTGAAGGGCCTTATAAATCATGTTTGAACTTTTTGTTCTTTATTAAAAGTCTCTCCTTTAGACAAAATTATCTTTTCACATATTCTATTTAAATTACACATCCAATAAACCAATAATTTTTGAACGCCACTACAAATCATATTCTAACTTTGAACAAACAAAATAAAATCCTATACAAAACCCAATAAATCAATATGTTGCTTATAAAAAAGATTAAAAAAAAGAGGTGTCCTACTTAAAAAACTCAACGTGGGAAAAAAATATAATGAAAAGTAAAAAAATATATTTACGTGTATTAGCTTATAAAGAGTATAATTTGTGTGAACGTAATTTAAAAAAATTACATTTTTTTGTTACACAATCCTTTACATATAAAATTAATCTTATTCTAATTAAATTATAACAAAAACGTTCAATCAATCAATCAATCAATCAATTATTATTATTATTATTATTATTATTATTATTATTATTATTATTATTAATAATAATAATAATAATAATAATAATAATAATAATA
>NW_025877271.1:0-4772 GCF_002878395.1 Capsicum annuum
TTTCAATAAGCAGAACCCTTCCCTGCTTCCCCGAGCTCTTCCGACATGCTCAGTTCACACCTCCTAGTTGGCGTGCCGCTGCTATGCCTAGAACTGTGAGTTTGCTGCTACCGAATGCCAGCGACTTCAACTGTAAGTCTCTCTTTGAAACATACATGAAATTGGCAACCTCTATACCATATGCAAGTTACGATATCTCAGTTTTTGTATATCTTTCAAGAAATACCATCATCACAAACAATGTGAAACCTCTGCAGGTAATAAAGTTACCGAGAAAGTCCAATTCAAGAAGAAGTGAGATATTCGTAGTGCAAAGAGTTTGAATTGTGATGCAATGTGGTGAATTTACGTCACCAACAATCAGCCACCGATAAGCATTTGGTGTTGAGGGGCTGCTGTTTCTAATGATTGAGATGTTGATGCTGCATTTGGCCTCATGTGCAACAGTAAGTGTTTATCGATAGACAAAATTGGTGCATATTTCCCTCCTGCTTCTAAGAAAAAGAAGTTTATCGATACATTGCACTACGTAATTGACTATTATCTCTTTCATTGGTAGATTGCTAGTTGAATATCTTCGACAAGCCTAACATGGCGATTGGCCTCCTTCACTGATGAGCACACTTCTCCTATTCCTTCACTGATGAGGTACCCATTGTTGATTCTCACAATTAGAAGTATTGAATCTTTCCGGGGTAATGGAGGTTCTAGGTTAAATCGTCCTAGTTAATTCTTTTCCGATTTTGGCTGCTAACCGTGTCTTCTTTTCTGCAGGTGGAACCTTTAAGTCCATCAAATATAGGATTGGTGAGCTTAATGAAGAGAAGTTTGTTATCTAGAGCTACTCAATTAGAAATGAAGCAACTTTTACTCAGATACACATCATGGAAACTATCACCTTAGAGGGATTGCGTCACAAAGTCTATCTCTCGGAGTTATTCAAGTGTTTAGAGTAGTGCAGATATATCACCTTGGCATAAGCTTAAATCAACCAAGAGGAATCCGATATCCGTTTAATGACGAATAATACGTGGAGGAACTCTCGATATACCAGTAAAAGCAATTGCGTGCATGAATGAACTTTTGAAAGGATAATTTCCGTTTGGAATTTTGAACATTAATAGACTTTTTTACCAGAAAAGTGATACAGATAAATTGGTTCATGCTTTTGCTTTTGTTACAATAGTACAGTAGCATGGCAACTTTTTTGATCTTTGCATTCACACAGATGGATCCAGGATTTGAAGTATAGGTTTATAGTTATTTAGTCGACATCTTTAATATATATAAAGGATCTGGAGAAAAGCAACTACATTCACATGAAGCCGTAGATTACACAGCATATTTGCCTTTGACTGTCCAAACCTACTGTGTCTGAAATCATTTAAGCACTCATGACACCATCTCCTCAAATATTCAATCAACTTTGACCAAAATCCCACTTTGAACGAAAAGAAGTGTTTGTTTATCTAAGTAAATAACTTCTAAAAGTTGAACAAATGGAATTCCAGTACTCAAATAAACAACAAATCATCAAATGAATTACAACTAAAGTTCAACCATACATGACCAGAAGTACATTACAACACCATTTCACCAGAAGAACGAGTCACTACATAATCATACAAAATAGGATACTCAGTTGGACATGCCCCCTCCCACCCAAAAATAAAATAGTAATCCTTACTGATACAGCACAACATGTAGAGTTTAAACTCATTATTTGTGACTAATTGCTGCGAAGTCGCTCAACAAAGGGTAAAATTGATGGCTTGCGAGCTTCAACCCCACCACAACTGGGCACTGCAACTACACAAGTAGAAAGATTAGCACGGAACTAATACTTGAAGTCATTTCTAAGAAGAAGCCAGAGAGCAATTTCCGTTGCTATATGGAGTTGATGATGAACCTTCAGCAATTATCCAAACAAAACCAGGAGTGTCGAACCTCCTTCCTAACACGTCCTGTATATGTAAAGTTTCTCAACGGGGCAACTTTGTGGTCTCGTATCCGGATGACCTCTCTCGTCTATAACTTCAACATTAAGCCCTGGCAACTTCTGAGCTAGCAGCTTACATGCTTCAAAACTTACAGAACAGTTGGACATCCAAAGGGATCGCATTGTCTCCAGCTTTGCAGCATTGGCCAACAGAGCCTCGTCGCCAAAGGGGCAGTCTTTAATCTCCAATTTACGGAGGCTCTCACAACCATAGAGAACATAATGGAGGCCTAGATCGCTATCCCTTGCAAACGCTAAGGAAAGCATCTCTAACGTCTTAGCATGGACCCCGATGTACTCAAACACATGATCTGTAAGGGGGCCAGAAAGAGAAAGTCGCCGCAATTCCTTGCAGTGTTGCACAATGGCCCCAAAACCAGTATCAAGTGGTTCAAGGGTTGAGTAATCAGGTGTTTGAGGCTCGATAATACACAAACGAAATCGGATCATATTAGGATGGTTCCTTGCAATAGTAACCAACGCGTCATTTGTCATTTGGCGGCAGAAGTATAAAACTGATACGGGTGTACCAAGCTGTCCAACAAGTTCTACAAGCTATCCAACAAGTACACGACCATTCACACGTAGCCAAGCTCCGGAGTTACAAAAACTCCAAGCTATGTTCATGCAAATGGCCGTGTGTGAGTTGGTACTTAAGCCTTCTAATGGATTAAATGTTTTTAAGTGTGAAGAGGAGCCTTGAAGTGTAATAAACTTACACTCCAAGGCCACCCCTTGGCAAGGGTAGGATGGTCATTTGTTATCTCCCTTTGTGGACTAATATAAATAGATAGTATTAGGGTTATTTTTGAGTTAGCTCATTCCTATTATTCAAGAAACAAAAGACTTGTAATATTGGTGACTTCTCTTTCTCATTTTGGAGAGGCCAAAATCAAAAGCTCACTAGTAGAGTGATACCAGTGTTGGATCTTGGCTAGAAACTAGGGTCTTGGGGTTCTTGAGTTCCTCTTGGTCCAAGTAAGAATTTGTTGTTGATATTCATTAGTCTTAGGGTCCTTTCTCATTGTTAGGGTTCTTAGATTATTAAATATTATATGTCAAGTTTCTATACCTTTTGTAATCTTGCTAACATTGTGTTCTTGAATCTAAAAGTCTAGTGAATCCGTGTGGGGCTCTTTCGATTCACTAGCAAAATTATCATTTTTTGTTCTTGTTGTAAACTCATTTTTCTAGTCAAAACAAGTGTTGAAGCCTAGTGAAGCCATGTGTGGCCTCTTTCGATTCACTAGTACTTTGTTGTTCTTATTGTTGCTTCTTGTGTTGGCTTGAATCTCTTGATACACACTTAGTTTTATATCATTTGGTATCAAAGCTTGTGGTTGATTTTTTTCCAACAAAATCAATCTTGGGTTTGGTAGTTGAAACATACCCAAAAAAAAGAAAAAAAGAAAAAAAAAAGGTTGCTGAAATCTGAAAATTCCAGAAAAAAAAAGAGAAATCTGTCCATCTCGTTCTTGGCCGAGAAAATTGTGTTCTGTTGTTGTCTTGGCTGAGATTGGTGTTTGTGTGTTTATATATAGATGTTATTTTGTTTGTCTAGTTGGTTTCTTGTGTTGATTTCTTTCTCATCAACACAAAAGGTGTCTAAAGCTAAGTTGAGTTTAACATATTGACATTGCTATTGTGGACTTGAAGTGGTAGTATAATGAACTTGAAGTAAACTGAGTTTGTGTGTTGTTGCTTGACTTTAAAGTGGGCTATTTTTGGTGAATTGTGGTTGTGTTCTTGAAGTATTATTGTGGTGTTCATCTTGATCTTCTCATCATCTCATATCTTGACCACTATAAAGACTAAAATAGATCCAAAGGGGTTGTAAGACAAGGTTGTAAAGTTGTTTGTGAAAAGACTTGCCAATATCACTTCCTTGACTTAACAACCACTTTTCCTTAAAACAAGGAGCCTTGTCTTGTGGAACTAGTAAAGTCAAGCCTCATCTTTTTGAGTTGGAAAAAGTTAAAAAATTACAAGAATTTACTTTCCCTCCAAAAGCAAAGTCATCCATTACAAAATTGTGAAGATTAAGGCTTCAAGTTGTTGAACAAAATGTATGGACCCATGACCAATTTCATGCTGCCACATCACCTTAATCACTATTCAAGTCATTAATTAAGCTCAATTTGGATATTCTAGTTTCTAATTATTGATTCTTAGTTTCTTCTAATTGACTCGAGAACTAATTAGCAAGCTAGTACATTGCTACTAGGTTGTCAATTAGTCCTTTGAAGCCTTGTATTCGTGTCAACGTTTGTTTGTGTGCTTTTGTCATTTGAATACGTTGGAACTCCTTGACTCTAGTCTGATGGGAATTCTTTGAGTTTCAAACAAGAATTCATTCCGGACAAGAGCATACTCATACCTTAAGGATTCACGGGTTACTAGCCAATCAACAACACTCGTGGAGCTTTGAGTGTGAGTGAACCAAGAGAGTGTGAATGGGGAAAGGGATTTTAAACTAACTTGTTTGTTGCTTGTGTAGGTGATACCTTGACAATGGAGGGAACCACATTTCAACCCATGGATTCTAATGAAATGGAGAATATGAGGGTCACTCTTGAGGCTATGACCCGAACTCTTGAAAAGTTGAGTATGGAAGTGGGAGCCATAAGGGGAGAAATAACAACTATTAGTAGGAGGTTAGAACAAGTGGAGAGTCAAAGGAACTCTCACCCTTCTACTCCTCGACATATTTCGTCAAGTGGACATGATAGAAGTTCCTCCACCACCGTTACTCCCGAAACATGGCCACAATTGC
>NW_025877272.1:0-2054 GCF_002878395.1 Capsicum annuum
ATTTTAATTTTTCCTCTTAATTCAATTCTTTTCATTTTTTTAATTAAAATTTAAAATCTTTTTATTTTTGGGGGGATTAAAATTTAAATTTAAATTGAAAGTGAGTGATAGTGAATATTTTAAAAAAATAGTGAATTTCGCTTGAAAAAAATTAAAAATTTTGTGAATTTATTAAAAATATTCAAATTTAAAAATCAAAAATTTATTATGTTTGTATATATGAATTTATAGTTAAAAATTTAAATTAGTTGGAGAAGAATTTTAATTATTTGGAATTGATTTGATGTTTAATTTGTGAGCAAAAATAAAAACATGATTATTCAATTTTTTCTAAAATTTATAAATTTTTCTTATTTAATTAGATTAATTTTATTATTTAATTTGTTATGTAGCATTTTAAAAATGACTTGAAATTTAATGTAATATTTTTTTTAATGACATGGCAGACGTGTTAGTGTGACAGCTGACGTGGGGGAAAGTGTGTTACACTCACCAAAAAATGATTTAAAATATTGCTTTTTAGTGGATTCAGAAGTCCAGATGACAAACATGTAAGTAGAAGTGTCCAACTTACAAAACCAATATAGTACAGGGTTCAGAACATCATTTTGCCAATTTAATAAGATTATAGTAATCAATTTGCATTCGTTATTAATTATTCTTTTAAGAGTTATGACAAAAGACAAACATTACTGTATATAAGGGAAGAAGTTGAATTTGGTCGTCCTCACATCATTCTAAGGAGCAAACATGACGAATAGCTATTTGCTTCTCTTTTTAGTATTTTCATTTTGTATGCACATTCATTCTTTTTCTTTTAGGTTCATTCCATGTGGACTGATCTATAGTAATTTTTGTGTGAACATTTGTTTGGTCTCTCTTCCTCCTTCAATTTATATTTTGTTATCTGTCTCAATTTAGATAAGATAGTATGACTTGACATAGAGTTTAACGAGATAAGAAATGGACTTATAAAATTTATAATCTAAATATATTATAAATATTATATGATTATAAATTACTTTATTAAAAATAAAAAGATATTTTAAAGTAATATTATTACTAAATGTAGAAATATGTCATTTTTTAAAGACCGAAAAAAAAATTAATTATATTAATTGAGATATAGGAAGTAGTACCTTTAGCTTTTACACTTGGTTCAAAATAAATAATGTTTTACATAAGAAGAGGTATTAATAGTTTTTTTCCAGAAAAAGCTAATCTTATTTAGATAATTAGATTATTATACAGCTAAAAATCATATTAAGTTGATACTCTCTTTATTTCGTTTTAGTTGGTCCTCTTTCTAAAAATATTTGTTTTAATTTAGTTGTCCCTTTGATGAAATCAAGAGAATTTTATTATATTTTTCCAATACTACCCTTAATATTAAATGACTAAACAAAGTGTATTTACTTAAATTTATATTTTCAAAAAATAATTAATAAGGTTAATTTGATAAAATAAATCCCTAATTAATATTTTTTTGATTGATGTGTCAAATGCATAGAAGCCAACTAATATAAAACGATGAGAGTATTATTTTACTCTTATAAATAAATAAGAATGTCTCGAATTGATCGTTCACACATGATTGTTTATGTCATTTATTACTAGAATTTAATCACTTGTACTCCACAATTAAATTAAAGAGTAAAACGTGTTGAGTTGTATCAAATTTTAAATCGGAAGTTGTACCAACTTTTAAATTGAGTAGCCACATGGATAAATTAACAAGTGTTGCTTTACTTTTTCTTAAAACAACAATAACTTCTCAAAAATATATAGACCAACATAATACTTTTATTTTATCTGACATTCTTTAATTTTAGTTAATTTTTAAAAATATCTATTTAGTATTAATATATATAAGAGAAGACATCAATTTTGATAGTCTTCACAATAATATTTTAGGCATTTCACCCTTTTTTGTTAAGTTCTAAGATTATCACATATGACAATTAATGATGTCTTTTTCTAATATTTTTTTATTTTTTCCTTAATTATTATTTTGGTTTAGATCATTTCCACTTGGACTTTTATTATTGGTCCTT
>NW_025877273.1:0-1465 GCF_002878395.1 Capsicum annuum
TTTAATTTATTTTTTGGAGCCTACTGAAAAATAGGACTTTACATTCTATTCAGGACCCTCCTGAATAATGGAATGTTACTTTATGTTCAGGACCCTTCTGAAGAATAGTATTTTACTTTTTGTTCAAGACCCTTCTGAAAAATAGGTCTTTATGTTCTGTTCAAGACCCTTCTGAAAAATGGAACATTACTTTCTGTACAGGACCCTCCTGAAAAATGAGATTTTACTTTCAGTTCAGGCCCTCCAAAAAAATGGGACTTTAGTTTCTGTTCAGGACAATCCTGAGAAATAGAAATTTACTTTCTGTTCAGGACCCTCCTATAAAAAGGGACTTTACTTTCTGTGCAGGACCCTCCTAAAAAACGGGACTTTACTTTCTGTATAGGACCGTCCTAAAAAATGAGATTTTCCTATATAATCATGACCCTCTGATAAATGGGACTTTACTTTATGTTCAGGACCTTCCTAAAAATGGGATTTTACTTTATGTTCATGACCCTCCTGAAAAATGGGACTTTACTTTATGTTCAGGACCCTTTGGAAAAATGAGATTTTACATTCTGTTTTGGACCCTACTGAAAAATAGGACTTTACTTTCTGTTCAGGACTCTCCTGAAAAATTGGACTTTACTTTCTGTTCAAGACCCGCCTAAAAAATGAGAGGTTACTTTATGTTCAGGACCCTCCTGAAGAATAGTATTTTACTTTCTGTTCAGGACCCTCCTGAAAAATGGGACGTTACGTTCTGTTCAGGACCCCTATAAAAAATAGAACTTTACTTTCTGTTCAGGACCCAGATGAAAAATGGGATTTTATTTTCTGTTAAGGACCCTTCTTAAAAATGGGAGTTTACTTTATGTTCACGACCCTCTTGAAGAATAAGATTTTACTTTCTGTTCAGGACCTTCCTGAAAAATGGCACTTTACTTTCTGTTCAGGACCTTCCTAAAAAATGGGAGGTTACTTTATGTTCAGGACCCTCCTGAGGATTAGTATTTTACATTCTATTCAGGACCCTCCTAAAAAATGGGACTTTTACATTCTGTTCAGAACCCTCCTAAAAATGGAACTTTACTTTTTGTTCAGGAGCCTCATTAAAAATGGGATTTTTCTTTTTTTAAGGACCCACGTTAAAAATGGGAGGTCACTTTATGTTTACGACCCTCCTGAAGAATAGGATTTTACTTTATGTTCAGGACCCTCGAGAAAAATGAAATTTTAATATGTGTTCAGGAACCTCCTAAAAAATGAGATTTTACTTTCTTTGTAGCACCCTCTTGAAAAATGGGATTTTACTTTCTGTTCAGGACCCTCCTAAAAACAGGATTTCACTTTCTATTCAGGATCCTCCTGAAAAATGAGATTTTACATTCTGTTAGAACCCTCCAAAAAAAATGGGACTATAGTTTCTGTTCATGCACTCCTGAAAAATAGGAATTTACTTTCTGTTCAGGACCCTCCTGAA
>NW_025877274.1:0-1572 GCF_002878395.1 Capsicum annuum
TGTTCAGGACCCTCCTGAAAAATTAGATTTTACTGTCTGTTCAGGTCGCTCTTGAAAAATAGGACTTTACTTTCTGTTCAGGACACTCCTAAAAAATTGGATTTTACTTTCTGTTTAGGACCCTCCTAAAAAATGGGATTTTACTTTTTGTTTGGGACCCTACTAAAAAATGGGATTTTACTTCCTGTTCAGGACCCTTCAAAAAAATAGGATTTTACTTTTTGTTCAGGACCTTCCTGAAAAATAGGACTTTACTTTCTGTTTAGGACCCTCCTAAAAAATGGGAGGTTACTTTATGTTAGGACTCTCTTGAAGAATAGTATTTTACTTTCTGTTCAGAACCCTCCAAAAAAATGGGACTTTATGTTCTGTTCCGTACCCTCCTAAAAAATGGAACTTTACTTTCTATTCGGGACCCTCAGGAAAAATGGGATTTTACTTTTTGTTCAGGACCCTTCTGAAAAATGGGACTTTACTTTTTGTTCAGCACCCTCCTGAAAAATGGGACTTTACTTTCTGTTCAGGACCCTCCTGAAAAAAGGGACTTTACTGTATGTTCAACACCTTTTGAAAAAATGGGATTTTACATTCTGTTTAGGACCCTCTTGAAAAATGGGATTTTACTTTCTGTTCAGGACCCTCCTGAAAAATGAAATTTTACTTTCTATTCAGAACCCTCCTGAAAAATAGGACTTTACTTCTATGAAGGGCCCTCCTGAAAAATGATTTTACTTTGTGTTTAGTACCCTTATGAAAAATGAGATTTAACTTTCTATTCAGGACCCTTCAGAAAAATGGGACGTTACTTTCTGTTCAGGAGCCTCCAGAAAAATGAGATTTTAGTTTCTATTCATGTCCCTCTTAAAAACTGAGATTTTTACTTTCTTTGCAAGACCCTCCTGAAAAATGGGATTTTACTTTTTATTCAGGACCATCCTGAAAAATGGGATTTCACTTTCTGTTCAGGACCCCTGAAAAATAGAATTTTACTTTCTGTTCAGGACCCTCCTAAACAATACGACTTTAGTTTCTGTTCAGAACCCTCCATAAAAAAAGGAATATATTTTCTGTTCACGACCCTCCTGAAAAATGGGAATTCACTTTCTATTCAGGACCCTTTTGAAAAATAGCACTTTACTTTCTGTTCATGGCCCTCTTAAAGAATGAGATTTTACATTTTTTTAGGACCCTCATGAAAAAGGGATTTTACTTTCTGATCAGGACCCTCCAGAAAAATGGGACTTTACTTTCTGTTCTGGACCCTCCTGAAAAATGAGATTCTACTCTTTGTTCAGTTCCCTCCGAAAAAATGGGACGTTAGTTTTTGTTCAAGACACTCCTGAAAAATAGAAATTTACTTTCTATTTAGGAGCCTCCTGAAGAATGGGACTTTAGTTTCAGTTAAGAACCCTCCTTAAAAATAGGAATTTACTTTTTGTTCAGGACCCTCCTAAAAAATGGGAATTTATTTTCTAATCTGACCCTCCTAAAAAATGGGACTTTAATTTCTATTCAGGACCCTCCTAAAAAATGGGATTTTACTTTTTGTTTAGGACTCTCATGAAAAATGGG
>NW_025877275.1:0-1695 GCF_002878395.1 Capsicum annuum
TTAACTTGTTTAAGATCTCAAAGTGAAGATTCTAATTTATGACACATCAGAATGGGACATGTAAGTTCCTATTTGATAACAAAGTTGATTTCAAGGGACTTGGTCCGTGTCTTGGTAAAGTTGAAATTTCCAGACAATAAAGTTTATGATGCTTGTGTTCAAGGTAAATAGACTAGATCTTCCTTCAAAATTAAAAAAGCTAGTAAGTACTTCCAGACCTCTTGAAATATCACACACGAATTTATGTGGACCTATTAAAGTCCATAGTAGAGGAGGGAAGAAATATGTGATGGTTATTATAGATGACTACTCCAGGTTCACCTGGACAATGTTTATAAGAACCAAGGATGAAATATATGGGGTTTTTGTGGCTTTTTCCAAGAAAATCCAAGTGAAGCTAAATTGAAAAATTGTTGAATTTTGGTCTAATCATGGTACTAAATTTGAGAATTCTCAAGTTGATGAGTTTTGTGCTGAGCATGAAATAATTCACAACTTTTCTGCTCCCAGAACTCCACACCAAAATGGAGCTGTTGAAAGGAAAAATAGAAAACTGATGGAAATTACTAGGACTATGCTAATTGACATTGGGATTCCAAAGAGTTTCTGGGCTCAAGAAATAAATAGTTCTTGTTATGTAACTAACAGATGTGTGATTATATCACTTCTGAATAAGACTCCATATGATTTTTTATTCAATAGAAAGCCTAATCTAGACTACTTCAGACCATTTGGATGCAACTGCTTTATGCTAAACAATGGGAAGAGAGAATTGGGAAAATTTGATTCCAAGAGTGATGAAGCAGTGTTTGTAGGCTACTATTCAACAAGAAAGGCTAATAGAGTGTTCAATAAAGGAACTCTGTGTGTTGAAGAAAGTCGTCATGTGATCTTTGATAAGTCTAGAAATCAATTGAACCCAGGTAATGGTGAAGATTTAGAAGTTGAAGAACTCATTCCTGTTCAAAGGGATGATACTATTGAAGATAATTATCAAGGGATAAATGATACAGATGAAAATGATGAAAATTATGGTGATCCAAAAACTCCGGCATAGATCCCAGCTCCAGTGGAAGAATAACTTAAGGAAACTTGTCAAAATTCACAAGGAAATGGTCCCAATAGTATCAATCTTAGAGGGCAAAATCTGAGACACAAGTCCTCTTACCCCTTTGAGAATCTGACTACACCCTTGCAAATAGGAGTCTAAACAAGAGCTCAAGCCAGGAGTGCTATGCCATTTTTAGCCTTTTTATCTAAAATTAAGCCCAAGAATATAAAAGAGGCCCAGAATGATACTAATTGGATCGATTTAATTCAAGACGAACTTCATCAATTTGATAGAAGAAAAGTCTATCATCTGGTCCTAGACCTATTGATAGATAAATTATTGGGACCAAATGGGTGTATGGAAATAAGCAAGAAGAAATGGAACTATCAGTAGTAACAAGGCAAGGCTGGTTGTTCAAGGTTATAACCAGGAAAAGAGAATTGACTATAATGAGACTTTTTCCCCTGTAGCAAGAATAGAGGCAATCATAATTCTTATTACATTTGCTTCATACATGGGATTCAAACTATTTCAAATGGATTTCAAAAGTGCCTTCTTAAATGGAAACCTAGAAGAAGTCTATGTCAAATAGCCTCCAAGTTTTGAAGATAAAGATTTTCCTTAACATATACTTAAATTGGATA
>NW_025877277.1:0-2600 GCF_002878395.1 Capsicum annuum
TTTTTTATTTTTTATCTTTCGTTTAATTTTTTTTATCCACTATACGTACTCCTCCTCCTGTTATTATTTATTATTATTATTATTACTATCAATATTAGTATCACTTTTACGTACTGCCACTATATTATTATTATTATTATGTAAATAAACTATATATATATATATATATAGTAATTAAATTTTACAAAATATAACTTTGAAATAGTAAGAGTGTATAAGGACTCTTCAATTATGAATTTCTATTTGTTAAGATAATGATTTTTTTTTTTAAATAGATAATGTGTTTCAAATTCATATACTTAATATTCTAATTAAAAATTTTTATTACATACTTTTTAACTATGTCTTAAAATTATTACTTAGACTTATTCTTGTGTTGCCACGTGACTTCTTGTCTTACTTTTAGTTTTGTTTTTATATTTATATATGGATTTTGGTTCGACAATCAGGATGCAAATCGTTTTAATAAGTAGTTTTCTAAGATTCCACACCATAATTGCTCAAAAATAGATTTAAGAAAAAAAAAAAAGAGAATAAATTTTCGATGTAGGATATATAACTTCAGAAAGACTATCCTTCTGTAGGCAAGCTGCTAAAGTTGAGGAAAATTAGCAGGGTTACAAAGATTAAAGGGTTGTTGCATCATTCAAAATAATAGTTACAATTCCGAAAGTAAACTCTACTAATGTATTTGAACAATCGGATTTGAATTAGACCTCGCCTATATCTATCTTACACAAAGGGGAGAAAATCGATCAATTAATATTACTCTCAAGCTCATCTCTTATTTATGTGTGCAATCATTCTCTTTTACTACTAGTGTTGTATAAGTCCAATGAAAACAAAAACTCTCCCTTATAACCCGTGAGATTTTTATTTTGGTGAAAGAACAAAAATGTCCACTCCCTTATTTGCTCATATGACATTATAGACCTAGCCTTCTTTTCCTTCTGCCACGTGTTGAGCAGGGAACTTGATGGTTGTTCTACTGTAACTAAAGGTGTACAAATCGAATCGTTAAGTCAAATCAAACCGATGAATCAAATCAAATCGAATCGAAAAAAAACCCGACTTATGGTTTGGTTTTATTGATTTGGTGCAGGCAAAAAAATAAAAATAGATCATTATTGGTTTGGTTTGGTATTAGCAAAAATAAAATCAAACCGAACCCAAACCTAACCGAACTAATACATATATAATTTAAATTTTTTATACGTAAAAAAATAATACTTATAATCTACTTTCTAATTACTTATATTATTTTTTTATATTCAGAAAATAGATATATATTCTTGGACCTTTAATTATAGTGTTTTTCCATTAATAACAAATTAATACAAAATCCAATATTAATATAAAAACCTAAAACACTTTAATTGCTTCACTTTTTACATTTTATTTTCCAAGTTTTCAGAGAATTCTCATTATCTCCTCATCTTATTTTCATCTTACTTTTCTCAATCGTCAAGTTGTGATTTAGGTTTGTTTCTCTTTTATTTTTTTTATTTTTTTTTATGAAATTATATTATAATTAATTACTTTATGGAGTTAATTTTTTAATAAGTTGTCTCTAATTATTCGTTCTTTTGTATGCTCACATTTTATGTGAAGGGAACTTTCAGACAAACTATTGTGACTAGTGACTTAGAAATTGAACTACTTGGATATCCACATAATATTACTTTGAGAGATAGTAGTTTAGACGTCTTAGTAATTTGTCAACTTAATATTTATTGAAACTACTCTATGATCATTGTTTTTTTTTAAATTTTTTTTTTAAAATCTTTTTAGTGAAAATATTTAATTTTTTCTTCAATCACATTATAATTGTAAAAAAACCGAGAAAACTAAAAAACCAAAAAAATTGAAAAAACCCGACTAAAACCGAAATAAAAACCCGATTGTATATTGATTTGATTTAATTTATAGATTTAGAAAACCGACATTATTGATTTGGTTATATTTTAATAAAAAACCGAACCAACCCGACCTATTTACACCCCTAACTGTAACCATAATTAATGCTCCTTGCGTGACAAATTGCACAAAAATTTCTCTTTTTCTATTTCTATTTAAGAAATAATTTGTGTGTAGTAAATATATACTAATACTCCCTCCGTCCTAAATTATTCGTCCCAAATTTTTTAATTTAATTTTTCATTTTAATTTTCTTTTTCATTAATCAAGAAGAAATAATTTTTTTTTTCATGTTTTACCCTTTGCATTAATTACTTTTTTCTTTAAATTAAAATATAAACATCATTTAATAGGGACACTATGATAAACTAGACGTGTTACTAATTATTTTTGTTAATCAATATGTCATCTTAATTTGGAACGGATGGAATATATACTAGTATTGAATGTAATATTTGGAAATTAACAACCAAGTACAATTTGTAATATTGTTACTGCTATTTTTTTTCAATCAAATTCAAAAGGCGTGTATTTTTATTTGTTATAAAAATAATATATTTTATACAATAATGATGCATATATATACAATTTCTATATACATTCTATACAAAACTTTTAGCTGCAATAATAATTCACATATATATTCTATAGAATAAATATATAGTTTCTATAAATATTCTATA
>NW_025877278.1:0-1594 GCF_002878395.1 Capsicum annuum
TTTTTAGCCATGGCTAACTCTACCAAATTAACAAAATTTACAATTTCTTGTGGAATCATCCCTGAAATAATGTGTAATATATTAAAATTCTGAAGTAATAAGATACAATAATACTAGCATTCATCAGATGAAACGTACCAGTGAAATGGTTAGTTCCAAGATACAATATCTGCAAGTTACTCAATCTGCCAAGTTCACTATGTATTGGTCCATCAAACTCATTATATAATAAAGACAATATTTGAAGTTGAGAACAACTTGATAAGCCTGTAGGCATATGACCGTGAAGCTTGTTATAAGACAGATAAAGCCCTTTGAGTATTGGGAGACCATTGCATAAACCATTGGGAAGACTTCCTGATAAGCTATTGCCAGTAAATGCAATGAATTCCATCCTAGAAATATTGAAAATTGTAAATGGTATAGAACCCGTAAGTTGATTATATTGTATGGACAACCAGTTCATGTTGTGAAGATTGCCGATCTCTTCTGGGATGTTTCCTTGAAGTAAATTATAAGATATCTCCAAAATCTCCAACCTTGAGGCATTCAAGAGTGACGTAGGAATTAAGCCTACGAGCTTGTTACCTCCCAAGTTTAATACTCTAAGGTTTAGAATATTTCCAATCACTTTTGGGATTTGACCCTCTATGGAATTGAATTTCAGATTCAAAGTTTCAAGTTCGGATATATTAGAAAATGAAGAAGGGATGGAACCATTGAAACTATTATTCCTAAGACTTAGAAATCGAAGTTGGTGTAAAAATCCGAGCCAAGAAGGAACCTCTCCTCTGAAGTTGTTGACACTTAAATCAAGAAACTTAAGTCGACGCAAGCGTGCCATTTCTTGAGGCAAATTTCCATGGAAGTTGTTGCTTCCCAAGTCTAGAGAAACAAGATATGTGAGGTTTCAAAAATCAGGGGGAATCTTGTCCGTTAGAGCCATGTTGCAAAGATTTAAGGACTTCACTCATTGGTGACGACAACCACAAGTGACTCCAACCCAATGACAAACAGAAACAACGGGAGACCAGTTTTCATGCAAGAAGTGAGAGGGGTCGGAAATGATTTGAGATTTTAAGGACAAAAGAGCTAATTGATCAGTGGTAACGTTGGTATGTGTCATGGCTGAACTAGCCATAAGCAACAAGAGTGTTAAGAGAAAAAATGTGACGGCTTTCTCCATTATTGCAAAAATTAGTAGATATGCTGTATAACATGTGGTTTTGAGACTTTAAATAGCAATGAGGTCTCCCTTTTGGTCATATCAATACTAATACCTCCAAATCAACCAAGCCTTTCATATCTCAAAAAGTCCTCTATTCTGCCAAAGACTTGGCAAGTCAACCAAGTCTTGCTTTAATTTTTGTGTGCTTATTTCTGGTAAAGCGTAGTGCCACACTAAATAATACAAAAGTGTTTCGTCAACCTAGCACTAGTGGAGCAATGAGAGCCTTCTTAAATAGTCAAGTTTTGTCCAATGAATTACTTTCTATACTCTGATGAAATGAAAAATTCAATCAAAAAACATTTTATTCATAAAAAAGGGGCCTTTTCTCACTCACTTATACCATGCTGATGGTTGATTATCCTA
>NW_025877279.1:0-3714 GCF_002878395.1 Capsicum annuum
CCATGGAAGACCTTAAGGTGTGCGTCGTACACCTTATGGCAGACATTTAAGTATGCCTCGCACTCCCAATCGCACACATTTGATTGGGCGGCGCATTGCCCATCGCACACCCTTACTGCCTCTAACGAAAATGGGCATAACTCTTCGCTCGGGTATCAGATTTTTGGAAATATGGTATCGTTCGAAAGATAATTCAATTATCTACAATTTGATAGGTCTTGGGATGAAAAATTCCTTGTATATTAAGATATAGATACGTTTGAAGTTGACCCTTGTAGAATCGAATGTCAAACTTTAGATGAATCAATTAGTCTTAGCTCAACCTTGTTCTAGGTCATTGCTATAAATATTTTCCACCTCTAAACTACTCCATAGACTAGGATATTGATCATGCAACTTGTATTCAAGTGAGAATCACTTGGATGAGAGATTAGACATGCAGGAACGACGGTTAGAATTCTAGCACAAAAATACGAGGTATTACATTATCTCCCCCTTGGGAACATTCATCCTTGAATGTGGATACTTAACCTGAAACACATAGGAATATTAGTCTTCAAGATATCATGTGTAACTGATAGAACTGAATCACTGGATCTCAAGAATAATGAGCTACTGAACTAGTTTGTAAGTGCATGAATCCTCAAGAAAAATAACTATATGGCTAAGATAGAAACAAGAGTGTCAACTGATGAGTAACCATTACTTTGCACTGGATATGATCTCATGAGAAAGGATTAGAGGTTTATGACATGAAAACTCGGGGTGTTACAACACCCCCTCTTGGGATCGTTCGTCCCCGAATGATAATAATTTGGTGAAAATACTAGGAATAGACTGTGATACAACATAGGATTCTTACGAACTGAATCATGACATAATATCTAAAACTGAAATTGATGCATAACTGAGCTGAATTCATAATTTAATTGGATACAAACACATTGCCTCTTGGAATGTACATACGTATAAGACTGCGAATAGTAAGACTAGCTGGAAAATTAAGAATCTATAGGAGCTTATCTCCTTGCTTGCTAAACTAGATTATAGGCTATATGGACTGGATCATACTGACTACCCATACTCAAATGGAGTATTTCTTCAGCACTTTTCAACGAAATTCTATTGACAGAGCAAAGAATTTTGGGCATACTCTGAACAAGACATTTGACTAAGAAATTATAACATTGATATAACTCTATAACATGGAATATAATTATATAACTCATAAACTAGGATAGGATTGCTAGGTTGTAGGCAACACAACTTCTTACTTTCAAGATTAGCATCACTTCTCAAATGCTCTCACAACTATACTATTCCCCTTGAATACCATACTCATTTGATTCAACTTATAATTCTCATATTGGCACTACAAATTTTTCTACTAAGGTCTAAACTAAAATAAGTTCTCTCACCATGATCAAGCCTAACGCTAAATCACAAGATACAACATGCCAAACCACAATACTAGTCTAAACCACAAGGTTCAATATTCTATATCTTCTTATAGCTCACACCCTAATCATAACATGCCTTACCATTTCAATGACTAATTTAAAACTCTTGATATGGATTCACTAGTGCATATTACATTCATCATCTTACACCCAACATGACATTCAAGTCTATCATTAAAAATCACATATAACTTTAAGGCAAACACCCCTAAAGGCATACTTCGCATATTCTCTAAACCTTTATCAACAATAATTATCTTGGACTATTCTTAAAAATATACACACAATTTCTAACTAACCATGACATGTATCAAAGACTTGGCCTCAATCTTACTTCACACTTTAGCCTTAGATAGAAAAGCATAAATAATCTTTCTTAATGAGGGTCATCAACTCTCTCACATATAAACCATTGCTTATCCACTATCATCACCACTATCTTAACATAGGAATAGGTCACCGAAGGGCTAACACATATGAACCAGAAGCATGAAAAAAATAATGCATAACATTAACACTTATCTTTGTCCTGAGGAATAAAATATCAAAGGCATGGATTCATTAAAGAAATCTAAGTTGAGGACATGCATGATATAATGAGAACTTCACTATTATCATGAGTTTAAAAACTGGACATACTCTAAAACATGAGTTTATACTTATCATGAGCTATTCAACATAAGACTGGAGTTCATAGATTCATAAGAGATAACTCGAATCACAGAGTGAAGCTGTTACATGCTTACTAGAAGCTGAGAATGGGCTTGAGTACACATGATAGGTATAAGCATAGGCCTGTGGCATGGATTTATCAAGCAAGTGATGAATTTGGTGTTGTAATGACTGAAATCCAAGGAATACTCTAGAGTAAGAAGGGATCACTATCTCATCATAACTCATTATTGACATGTATCACAATCTAATTCTCAAAACTCAGTTTGGTTCTTCACTAACCATCTCCCCGTTAGGTCAAAGTTGGTATTCTAAGTATGATGGTCTACTCCATATCCTCGAGATTAATCCATAATTTTATCATTCTATTATCTACACATAAATGCTAAACTCACAAGAATAAACTAATTTTGAACTTACCCACTTCATTCTTGAACAACCCATCCATATGCCATCCTTAACTTTCTAACTTCAATAATTATCATCAAAGACTTACACTCTCATTTGCAACTATACCTACATCTCTAATCATATAACCATAACCTACCAAGATCACACATCTATTCTTATATTTTTTTTCCAAACCATGAGAATAATAATCATACTAAAAAGGCTCAACATCTTCAATCATAACTACTTAACTTATCGATCAAGAACATCATAAATTATCTAACTAGCCTTTCTCTACCTAACAACTCAACGTTACTACTAACCACACAATATGCAATAATCCTCAAAAAATAATGCATCCCCATAGCACTTTGGGTACACCTCTACACTATACTTAATTACGAACGCATGATCTTATACTCTTGCATACACTGTTCAGGCCTACTAGATCACCTTCATATAACTAGCATTAACAATCGAACCATCCACTGTTCAAACTTAATGTCTAGATCTAAACATGATTTACAACCCAATCTGTCATGCCCCAAAATCCCATTGGGCCGGACTGGCACCTGAAGCCGAGAAGGCCCGGGAGAACCCGTTCAAATACCTGTACTTTCACTTACATGTCACAAAAAATTTGGACAGCACTTCGTTGCATATAGAAGGGTCTAATTACCTGTATTAGCACAACACGCACAAATATATATATATATAATACTTGGCCGTCGGGGCCACCACATATACAAATATAACATCACTATATAAACTTCCATGACTTTACCCTTCCTTATGTCTACAAAGCCTCTAGGATATACATGACATAACTAGGGTCGGGACAAACCCCCACCTACACATGACTCCTGTACAATAACAAAACATAAGGGACCGACTCGAAAAGCTCCAAAGCAAACTGGAGCTCACCAACAATAGCTGTATGACCTGGCTCTTATCTATGCTACGAATGAGCTGAAGCACCTGTGCCTGCAGCATGAAATGCAGGTCCCCCATGAGGGACGTCAGTACGAAATATGTACTGAGTATGTAAAGCTGTAAATAATCATATGTGGTATGGGGGATCAAGAAAATCAGACGCAAGTGAATAAATCATAATAGAAGTGAACCACACTTCATAAACACTTTTCGGATCATGTACATTATCATTAATCTGAATTGGGTTCTTGAATTCAAA
>NW_025877280.1:0-1047 GCF_002878395.1 Capsicum annuum
TCTTAGTTTTATGTTTTTAAATATTAGATTTTATATGTAGGCCAAGTTACCAAATCATATAATAAAATTATGTTTAGAGTATTGTTTTTTGTTGTCATCTTATTTATCGTCTCATAGTTTGCAACTAATAGCTTCCGCATGACGCCCTCTCGATTTCAAACCCAACAAGTGGTATCAGAGCTTATGGTTCAATGATCCAATGGTGTGGTGAGACAAGATTAAACAGGTTCAAAGAGGTTTCAAAATCAAGTTGCAACAATTTGGACGATAATGAAGATTTTTGTCAAACTACATGTGAAGAAAAAATTTCAAAAAAAATTTCAACAATCTTGCTGCTTATCCATCTTTAAATCCAAAATCAATTTTCAACCCAGGTTTATGGGCTCCAATTTTCAACCCATACTTGCTTAAATACTTGGGTACCTTTCAACTCGTGTATTTATTTTTAACGCATGAACTCCACTATTAACCTGTGCTCACTTTCAATGCACAAGGATTCACTTTCAATCTTATCAACCTGTGCTTCTATTTTTAATGCATAGATCTTCAATTTTAACCCATATTAATTTTTAATCATAGTAAGCAACAGTGATATATGAAGAATATATATGACGAACAAAGATCATGCACAAGAAGAAGGAGGATCAAGAATATTTTGAAGAAAATCAAGCCAAAAAGGGGAGATTTGTTAGGACTTTTACCCTGATTTTCTTACTATATTTAAGTTTTACTTTTTCTTAGAAAGAAAATAAACGTTACCATAATTACTTTTACTTTTTCTGAAAGAAAAAATATAATTCTTTTTCATATTTGGCTAACCTCTTTCTTGGAGGAAAGATTCTGGACATCTATAAATAGAAGACCCCCTTCTCATACCATAACACAATAACATCCACGATGTAGTCTTTTAAGAGTCATGCTTAGGGGTAGATTTTATCTCTTATTAGTTTTATGTTTTTAAATATTAGATTTTAGGCCAAATCATATAATAGAATTATGTTTTTAGTATTGTTTTTCGGTGTCATCTTATTTATCGTCTCATAGTTT
>NW_025877281.1:0-2808 GCF_002878395.1 Capsicum annuum
TCAATAATCAGAAGATTAATCAGACTATCTTACCACGAATGTTTGGAACAGCTGTATTTGTTGATGCCTACATAGGCATTAGCAAAGTGAAGGTCAGGAAATGCCTCTTAACGGTTTTAGCTAGTCTACTAGTAAACCACACATAAATAGGTTAATCCAAATCAACCAGTAATTAACTCGAAAAAGTTCTAGCTGCCAAACCAATCTCAAGACACTCGATCAATCAATCATTCAACTAGGTCTCAATCCTAAGTCAAGTCCTGGAGTTCCATTCCACTCTATTCACACTCATTTTTATTTCGTAATGATCAAGCAAGTATCAGCTAAATCTAACAAAAGCTTTAGATTATCTAAGAACAACATATTTCACTTTACATGAACTCAAGATAGTTGAATTGGAATTTTAAACATACAACAACATACCCAACCCACCAAGTGGGGTCTGGGGAGGGTAAGTGTACGCAGTCCATACCACTACCTCAGATGTGAGATAGAGAGACTGTTTTCGATAGACTTCCATCTCAAATAAAACAATCTAAACGATGAATAGTAAAAGAACAAGATACAATAGATATCAACATATCCAATAATACCATAAACAAGATACACCAAGTAATACAGCAAAAGATACAACATCCTAAATTCATACTAACCTTCTACCCTGATCCGCCTCCTCCTCAACTTTCTATCCAAGGACATGTTCTCGGTAAGCTGGAGCTACTCCATGTCATGATGAGATTGATGAGGATGTCTCTAAACGTATTAGAGCATATTGGACTAAGTGGAGGCTCGCCTCAGAGATTGAAGGTGGCGGAAATGAGCATGTTGCTTTAGATGTGTGGACTTACTAGAGAGGATAGAGTTAGGAATGAGACTATCAGGAAGAAGATGGGAGTGACTTCGGTGGAGGACAATTTGCAAGAAGGAGGTCTGAGATGGTTTAGGCATATGATGAGGAGGGGCATAGATACGACGGTTCGTAGGTGTGAGAGGCTAGCTTTGGATGGCTTTAGGAGGAGTAGAGGTAGGCCAAATAAATACTGAGGGAGGTGATTAGACATGACATAGAGTAGCTACAACTTACTTAGGACATGACCCAAGATAGGAAGGTGTGGAGGTCGCAGATAAGGGTAGAAGGCTAGTGTAAGTTAGTGGGTTGTAGCATGGTGTTAGGAGAGCTCTTGTGTAGCTGGGTTAGTAATCCTAGGACTGTGTCTATTAGTAAGAGCCTCTATTCCAGAGAGTTTGGGCGTGGTGGATGTGTTTGTTCTGTGAGTGTATGTTACTACTAGGTGGGTGTCCTATCTCTTATTTGTTATTTTGAATTGCTCGTATTTCTCTTATTTCGTATTTCTCTGATATCTATTTTATTATTTCTTATTCCTTATTTCTATTATGTCATCCATCCTGCTTCATGTTTCACTACGACCTTGTGTACTATTCTCTATTCTGAGCCGGGGGTCTATCGGAAACAACCTCTCTACTTCGTCGGAGGTAGCGGTATGGACTGCATATACTTTACCCTCCCCAGACTTCACTATGTGGGAATACACTGGGTTTGTTGTTGTACTTCTACCTCGCTTGAAACCATCCCTAGCCAACTGCTCACACCTCCGCACTGGGGCATTCGTGCCCCTCCTCATCACATGACCGAACCATCTTAGCCTCGCTTCCTTCATCAGGCTTCCACCAAATCCACTCTCACCTTATCTCAAATTTTAAACAAAACAAATTACTAATTTCATATGTATTATGCTCACTAAGGCTACGAGGGATGTGGTATCAAATTTTATTTTATTTTTATAATCGTGGTGTACTAGCCAACTTTCGGACTACCTCGACTAATTCCCCGAAATACTTGCGACCTCTCACTCATTAGCAAACAACTGGTAACTGTTCACTAAGGCCAGGACATTGGAAAGAAATCACCCTGTATTTATTGTCCGATATCATATTCAATATTACTCATTTTATCTATTATAGCAATAAAATTAGGGCATTTAATTAGAAAAATAGAGCTAAGTCAACTTACAGAAAGACCGGAAGACGAAACGGAAGGAAGATATGTGACGGCAGAATTGAAGATTGGAGAGACACAAGTGACGGTGCAAAGAGATGACAAATCCATTTTCTCCAACGCATTAATTTGTATATGCTCTGGAAATCTGTCCATTGATGGTTCAAAATCGCCGTTGGATCTTCCACCTCTTCCTTCATCGCCGCCGCTACCGCCACCAACTGCTTCTCCAGTACGGTGTCGCTTGGAATTTTCGTCCATGAATGGAAATAGAAACAAAACCTAATTCCTATTTCGTACAATTTCTCCTGCAAAAAAAGTACAAAAATTAGTTTGTAAATTACTATTTGAATGCAATTCATAATTTGTATTTGAGGAACACATTCTCCATGGTGAATCTATATAACGATAATATATACAGTGTAATTTCATGAGTGGAGTTCGAAATGTCTATTATTAATGAGAACTTAATGAATTTATACTTGTTATCGATAGTAAACAATTAAAACAGTTTATTATGTGTTTCTATTAACAGACAAACTTTAAATGTTATTACTTATTTGGTTGTATAAACGATAATATATCCAGTGTAATTTCATGGATATACATCTCTTTATAGAGTTGTATAGATTGTTGTGAAAATAGTACTTTCTATGGAATAGAATGTTGAACCTTATGTAAATAGATTCATGATTGACTACTCCTTAGTAAAGCCACCTTGATTTTGGTCATGGATGTATTTAAGCCTGTTATTGTTTTGTATAGATAATTATGTACTTGGCCCAGTTGTA
>NW_025877282.1:0-2411 GCF_002878395.1 Capsicum annuum
ATTAGGGCAGAGGACTAGGGCCAGTTTGGGTCGCTAGTATAGGGAATTACTTGGTGGGGGTTTTATTCCTGTTATGATTCCGTGTTCCGTGTTCCATGTTTTATTATGAATCTGTGTGCTTTCCTCTGTTTTATATTACTCATGGGTGTCGTATTTATGTTATGTAATCTGCTTCTGTGCTTTACTATGTGTTTGTGTGATATCTTGTGCCTTGAGCCGAGGGTCTATCGGAAACAACCTTTCTACTTCTTTAGAGGTAGAGGTATGGACTGCGTAGATCTTACCCCCCCTCCCCAGACCCCACTAGATGGGAATACACTGGGTTTGTTGTTGTTGAGTTAATTTTCAAGTTTAATCAATAAAAATCTAATTTTAATGAAAACATTTATTTAAATAACAAAATTTATACACTCTTGTATATAAAAAATGCAAAAAATGTATAATCGTTAATTAAATGATAAAATTGAATTGAATAAGTAATTTAAACCAGCATTTATTTGAACAGAATAATTGTTGTGATTTTATTTTAAAATTGAAGAAACTTGAAATTAAATTGAATTGCGGAGGGCAAAAATTAGGTGTCAACAATTATCAGAAAAGGTGTCTTGGATGTTTTGCACAAAAGTCAAATGTTGTCTAAACAAGGAAAATAATGTTGTTTCGTATAGAATTTTGCGCTCGTTCTCATGCATTGATAAAAGTTACTTTTTATCCTATATAAGTGAGAAGGCTTTTCTAGTTCGCTTTCTTTTCCTTTAATGTCATTTCAGCTTATTGAGCATGAACTTTCTCCAGATATGTATCGATGGACATAACTGCTCGACTCTTCTATTTTTTTTGTGGATCATATAACTGGAGTTCCATTGAAAATGCGTCAAGATGATACTGAAAATTACAGCCTAGAGCAATATAGAGTTGGCTCCCTGTACAATGTCTTCCTATATATGGCCAAAGGAGCTAACAAAGTAAAAAGTTGATAAAAATTATGTACAGCATGGCCTACACCAACAAACAAGGGTTACAAGGCATCTTAGATTTTAGAATATTGTGGGAGTTAGTACTCCATAGCATCTGCGATTTCTTTTAGTCTATAAGCACCAAAAAGTGCAATCTGGTATCATCTGCCATACCTTCTGGATGGACTACGTGCAATCTGGTACTATCTGCCTTACCTTCTGGATGGACTTACCGACTTTTCACTGCACCCAATTCTATGGACTACCTTGTTTTGTTTTGAAAGCGCCTTACCCAGTGTAACCCAAAAAAGCAGAAGAACATAGGGCATACCGCTCTTGCTATCCGACAGTGATATAGGGAGGCGATATGCATCTTCAGAGTGCTATAGGCACATATAGCAGCTAATGGTGTTATTGAAAAACTGGATGCTATGAGAAGGAATTTCCTTTGGGAAGGAAACAGTGAGACCAAAAAGTTCCATTTGGTTAAATGGAAGGTTTTGACTGGATGCAAACAGGTTGGGGGTATGGGGGAGAGAAATTTAAAAACTCAGAACCAATGTTTATTGATAAAATGGCTGTGGAGGTTAGCATCAAACTAACATGCACTGTGGAAGGAGGTAATCCAGTCAAAATATGAAATGGAAGACCACTGGTTAACTAAAATGGTTACTAGCGCTTATGGAACTAGTCTTTGGATAGCCATAAGAAACCTTTGGCCTAAGTTAAGAGGAAACTGCAAAATCAAGATTGGGAATGGTGTGAAGGTATCCTTATGGGAAGATATTTGGCTGGAACAAGGGTCTTTGAAAGCCCTTTATCCAGATATATTTAACCTCAACCAACAACAAAAGGCCTCTGTGGCAGAAGTCTGGTCAAACAAGAATGGAATTTGAGTTATCGAAGACCTTTAAATGATTGAGAGGTCCAAAGATTAGTAGATTTCTATAAAACTTTGGAATAATTCAAAGGTGATATTAATGTCCAAGACTGTTTAGAATAGCAGTGTAAGAAGCAAGGTAGTTTTAGTGTCAAAAGGGCTTACAAGAAGTTCAATCCTTGTAACAGTCAGATCAATGGGTGGCCCTGGAAATTGATTTAGAAAGCCAAAATTCCCTATAAAGTGTCTTGCTTTACCTGGTTACTTTCTAAACAGGCTGTTTTGACTCAGAAAAACCTCATGAAGAGGGGTTTCCATTTGAGTCCTAGATGTTTCCTATGTGGGGAAGAGGTTGAGACTGTTACTCACCTGTTTCTTGATTGTAGGATTACCAATCTTTTGTGGGATCTTTTCATCAATATGAAGGGACTAAACTGGGTGATGCCCAGAAGAGTAGCATAGACCCTGAAGATATGGAGTAGTTATGCCAACATCTCTGGAGATAAAGATAGATGGAAAATCATTCCAGCTTGTTTATGGTGGTCAGTGTGGCAAGAAAGAAACCTTAGATGTTT
>NW_025877283.1:0-1665 GCF_002878395.1 Capsicum annuum
GTTTGAGATTAATCAAAACCTCATACCAAATATGTGATAAAATTAATTCTCAACTATATCGAAATTATTTTTCTTATCTAATATACCAGACGACCCCATGTGTATGTTAACTCTTTGTTAGAACTTAAAATATGCGACTTAAATTGTTTTTTGTCACATAAAGGTCAATTGTACGGTAGTAGAGTGCACCAATTTTTTTTTTTGCCACGAACATGGTCCAATATTAAACCCCTTAGCATCTTTTGACCACCATTTGGAAAGTGGTAGATGAGCCTAGCGCCATTGAATTTTATCGATTATTCCATTTCAGAATCAATATTTATAAGTGTGAATGCTCTTAATAAATACTTATTAAGTATGTATGTTTTTCGAGTTTTATATTCGAGTCAGTTGTGTGATAAATTATTTATCTAGACACACTTCATAGTTATCATGTCTTCTATCTAAAATATCGCCATCATTCAAGTAGGAAAAGCGATCAATAAACGGTTAGTGATAATTCAGATAGAAAACTGATACATCGATAATTCAGGTATGAAACTAAAAAAAATTAAGATACTTTAAATGTTTTTTTAATCAATATGTAACTCTCTATGTTATTGTGAGTCAACTCCCTGCATGTGCATGGATAGAAAGAGCCTTTGCAAGTTTACTTCATCTTTGATCACCATATATGCATCAACCGGGACATAAACGTCTATGTAGCTATCACCTTCATTTTGAATTACACACGCCTAATCAGAAGTGGAATCAGAATCTAAAGTTTATAATGGATTTCTGATAAGAACAGTTGTCATGAAAGTTCCAATGCCTAACTACTATTGATCACTACACATTCTGGAATACATTAATGTAAGGGAAAGTTTGGAATTTTTCAAGAATTGAAATTGAATGATTGTGCTTAAATTTATCCAATAAAATTTAGGCCCACAATTTAATAAGTAGATGGTAGGGGTCAATGATTGGGAAGTGGTAACCTCCAAATGTAATGCAAATGTTTGGCTTTAAATTTGGTTCATCAGGACGTGTATGGTCTCCATCTTTCATATGTCAAAGTTGTCAATATGCAATTACTTTTCCTTCCTCAATCATCACTCTCATTTTTATTTTGGAAAAAGAAATAAAAGAAGATAGAGATTCTTAAATGATTTCAAAGTAGAGATTTTCTTAAAATCCCTGAGAGAATGATTTTTTTTTTTTAGTCTTTTAAAACTGTCCAAGTTGAAGATGTGTGAATGTTTTATGTGAGTGGACTTTGGTACATATTTTCGTATGTGGTGTTTACACTACAATATATTAATTTATTATGGTTAAGTGATTTGATGAGGTAAATAATATAGATAAGAGGGAGTTGCTCGGACAATAAACGTTTCTCACCCTCAATCCTAAGGCTGTGGATTTGAAACTCGAAGAGGACAACAAGGATGAAAACTCTTGGAAATTAAGGGTAAAAAAAGGTTAAAAAAGTTTAGTCTTGCCGAATAGAATTACCTGACATATCTGCTGACCTGGATCCACGTTTATAAGAAAATATGTATATTAATATTGACCGTAGTTAAGTTATAATAAATTATATAGATAAACGCATGTTATACATTTATTGATTTTGCTAAAAATTATCGCGCGTGTGTAAGCTTTTATCTTAGAGTTTTTTTTTTTTTTTTT
>NW_025877284.1:0-2047 GCF_002878395.1 Capsicum annuum
ATAGATCCAAAAAGGTTGTAAGACAAAATTAAAAATTGTTTGTGAGAAGACTTGCCAACATCACCTTTTCAAGACTTGACAACCACTTTTCCTTAAAACAAGGAACCTTGTCTTGTGGGACTAGTGAGGTCAAACTTCACCTTTTGAGTTTGAAAAAAAAAAGAAAAAAAAAGGGGGTTTGAAAAATGTTACAACACTTTATGTTTTCCATCCCAATAACAAGTCATCCATTACAAAAGATCTAAGGGGACTAAGACTTCAAGTTGATGAACTAATTATGTAGACCCACGATCATTGACATGCTGCCACGTCACCCTAGTTACTGTTTCACGTGATAATTAAGCTCAAATTTGGATGTTCTAGTTTCTAATTATTGATTTCTAGTTTCCTCTAATTGACTTGAGAACTAATTAACAAACTAGTACATTCCTACTAGCTTGTCAATTAGTCACTTGAAGCCTTGTGTTCGTATCAACGTTTGTTTGTGTGCTTTTGTCGTTTGAATACGTTTTAACTCTTGGCTCTAGTCCGACGAGAATTCTTTGAGTTTCAAACAAGAATCCATTCCGGGCAAGCGCATACTCATACCTTACGGATTCACGGGTTCCTAGCCAATCTACAACTCTTGTGGAACTTGAGTGTGAGTGACCCAAGAGAGTGTGAGTGAGGAGAGGGATTTTAAACTAGCTTGTTTGTTGCTTGCATAGGTGATACCTTGATAATGTAGGGAACCATATCTCAAATCGTGGATTCTAATGAAATGGAGAATATGAGGGTCACTCTTGAGGCTATGACCCGAGCTCTTGAAAGGTTGAGTACGGAAGTGGGAGCCCTAAGGGGAGAAATGACAACTATTAGTGGGAGGTTAGAACAAGTGGATATTCAAAGAAACTCTCGTCCTTCTACTCCTCGACATGTTTCGTCAAGTGGACATGATAGAAATTCCTCCGCCACGTTACTCCCGAAACATGGCCACAATTGCTAAATCCTTCACTAGTTCCACTAAATGCCGTAAGCTAAACCACTTATAACCCTCTAAACCGAGACTCCAATAGACCAACCCATTCCCAAATATCTCAAGTTCTGCAAGAGGTACTCGAACGTCAAATGCCTTCACAAAATCTGAACCCCCCCCTTCTAAGCTCCACTAAACCAAAGACCACCACCTCCACAAAATCCAATTCCTCCGAATCAAGTTCCAAATGTTCAAAATCATCCCTTCCACCTTGAGGAATATTGTAGAGAGGATTATGAAGGGTATGGAGCCTTTGATGATGCCTACATAAGGGAGAAAGAGATGAAAGGAGGTCACGTGGATCCAAGGAGATACGAAGGGTATGGAGAAAGGGGAAACCGACACCTAGAGAGAGACGTAGGCATCAATACCATCAAATCGAGCCTACCTATCTTTAAGGGTGAAAGTAACCCCGAGGTGTATCTTGCTTGGGAGTCGGAGTGTGATAAAGTGTTTCAAGTGAATGATATCTCAGAGGAGAAGAAGATTTGTTATGCCATAGCTCATTTTGAAGGCTATGCTAACACTTGGTGAGAATACGTCAAGCGGTTTGGCAACGAGTTGGTAGAGGGACAACCACTACTATGGTTTCGGTTGAGGTACCTAATGAGGCAACGGTATCTTCCCGAAAGTTATCATCATGAGTTGCTTGCTAGGTTGTATAATTTACGACAAGGGAATCGAAGTGTTATGGCATACTATGACAAGTTTCAACAGCTCATGTTGAAGCTTGATCATCGGGGAGAATAAATTGGCCATGACATCATTCGATTCATGTGTGGGTTGAACAAAGAGATCTCCACTCATTTGATGCTTCACAAGTTTGATACCGTTGAAGGGATTTTCCAAGCGGCTCTTGAGATTGAAAAGGAGCTTAAAGAGAGGTCATCGTTCAAGGCAAAGGGACCATCAACCTCGGGTTAGCCGAGGAGCAAAGATATGGTTCAACCATCTTCAGGTTGGCCCAAAAACAAGGACCAACCCGCCACTACAAGGCTGTCCGAGCCTAAAACAGTCCATAAATTTCCTCCC
>NW_025877285.1:0-1766 GCF_002878395.1 Capsicum annuum
GTCAATCCATAACTGTTCACCTCCAACATCCGCGTAAAACCCTAATTCCGAATCCCAAGAAACCCTAATTCCATAATTCCTATTATTATTATTATTATTATTATTATTATTATTATTTAAAGATTTCATTTCCACAATAACCCCATTTTGTGCCATGGCTTGACCTCTAATGGAATGTCCATGACCTTTAGCTGCTACATGAAAAGGGACAGAAAGGTCATAAGAAAATTTAATGAGGTCAATTATGTCATTAACATTAGAAGGATAAAGAACAGCAGCTGGAAAAATATTTTGAATAATTTTTCCAAAATCTTTGGAAGATGATATAATATCATCAGAATTTGTACTAAGTTTAGATGAAATATTAAGAGAAAGAATTTCATAAGGAATTGAAGGATTCCATGGCTTTAATTTTCCTAAAATGGACATTAAATGACTCAAAATAAAGAAAATAATGAGCTTATAACTATAGGATAGAAAAAACTTAGACATATTTTTTAATATATGGAGAATGAAGACAGCTAGAAAGAAGAAAATTTGAAGTAGTAGGTGATTTTTGGTGAAGAGAAAAGAGACTATATGAGGGTATATATAGAAGGGGAAATATCAATAATATTTGCATGCAAAACAGTAATAAAAAAATAAAAAATATATATTCTTGGATATAGTAGAAGTACAAGATTTAGAAGATCTTGAAAAAATAATATTCTCTCCGTCTCGTTTTATTGGGTCTGTCACGATACATAATTAGCTTCCGATATATTCAATGGAGATACATTTTTTTCTTTATAAACTAGCTTTTGATATATTTTTTTCGATTTTGAATCTGTCGAGATATATAATTATCTCTTGATATATTCAACGAATATACATAATTAAATGGAATTTTTGTAATTACTTCGGAAGAATAAAAATTTATATAAAAATAATAAGTTACGATGTATGTTTATATAATTTTTAATTAAAAATAAGATAATTTATAATTATATTTTTTTTTATAATATCATGTTAAATTAAATAATGTAACATAAAATGAGACGAAAGAAATATTAGAGATGGGGGTAGGGGGAGAAAATTGTATGGAAGATATGAAAGGACAAAAGATTTTTGTGATAATTTCTCTTGTTGCTTTTATGTTCTAAATGTCATAACTTTCTCATGGGGTTAAAATTCATCTCTTTCATGTGTTCATAATATTGTCATTACATGATTAATCAATATTTCCAAATCCACTCACTCTAAATATATATTTATATATATTTAATTAATATTATTTACATTAAATAATATTAGGAGCGTGACTGTAATAGTAGGGAAAAGTGTTTTGTTTGTATTTGGAGATTTCTGTTCGTGATGTTTAGGATTTCAGATAGATAGTTTATAGTATTGTTTTGGGACTGTATTGTTTCTTGTATTATTTTGCATACTGTATTAGTTTATTTTGCATACTGCATCAGTTTATATGTGTTAATGTTTTTATGTTTGTTATACTGTTATATGTCTTGAGTCGGTGGTCTCTATCGAAAACAGACTCTCTACTTCACCTGAAATAGCAGTATGTTGTTGTAATATTATTCCTTATGATTTTTATGTACCTAATCAATAGGCGACGGGTTCGACTCTTCTTTGAATCTCGTGCATATTGGGAGCTTTAGTGAACTGGACTACCTTTTTATTCTTTATCATGATTTTGGTATATCTATTAATGGCTTATATATAAATTAAAATTTCTTGATGTGTTTTCTGGATCTCTTTCACCATATATA
>NW_025877286.1:0-2512 GCF_002878395.1 Capsicum annuum
TGACAAAAATACACTAAAATCGAGTTCAAGGTAATAGAACCGTTGTGAAGTGGGAGTGTGTCGTAACAACTTTGCCATAGTTCGGGGGTGTACTGGATGCTTATCTCCAAACTAAAATTTGCTACTTTTTTTGGTGCTTACTATTTATTTTAATTTACTTGTCTAGATATAATTGCCTTGAGCAATTTGGAATTTCTGGATCTCAGTATGAACAATTTTGAGAGCTTTGTGACTACCAAAGGTACATGAATTCTTGGTCCCTCATGCAATAATAATTTAGTTTTTGAGATAATGGTCAAAAACACACCCCCAAACTGGGTATGATGCTGTTGTTGTTTATAAATAGACTGAAAATATGTATTGTACAGGTAGTAGAAGAATGAGTGCTCTACGAAATTTACAACTTGGAGATTCAGATTCAAACTCAACCAAAGTTGTAGAATCCCTAAAATCATTCTCATCTCTCAAAGAGCTTTCTTTTATACATAGTAATCTCACTGCTTCTGCCACAACTTACGGTAAAGTAAACTCTAATTCGAAGTTTCTCTACCTTAACAATGTTGCTCGGACTCTTCAAAAATGTCAGTGGATGCGTGTCTCACTAAAAGTAGTCTACTTTTGGAGAAGGAGAATCTGACACTGGTACGACATCAAAAATGAAGAGTCCATGCAATTTAAACTATCACTAGTTTTTCTTAAGAAATGTTTGTTCTTCTTTGATTCTCTTTCATATAAGCATTAAGAAATATGAGCACACTGGAGTACTTGTACTTGGATGGATCTTATTTAAATGAGAATTTTCTCTCAAGCATTGGACAAATGACTTCTCTTAAAGTGTTGAATATGGCTTTTGGTGACCATTATGGCACCCTCCCTAATCGAGGTAACCTTATTTGTTCTTATTGTTGACGATCGCATGTTAACTAGAACACAATCACACACAAACCAAATAGAAAAGAAGATAGGGAAAAGACTCAAATATGCCACTGAACTATCAGAAATGGCTCATTTATGTCATCCGTTAAAAGTTTGGCTCATTTATGACATCGCCGTTATAAAACCTGCTCATCCATGCCATTACTTTTTAACAACCGGTTTTCAAAAACAGCTTTGCCACGTGGCAGCTTATTAGAGGGCTACGTCATTTTTCATTTATTTTTCATTATTTTTTATTTAAAAATAAAAATAAAAAAAATTGATCCATTAAAAAAAATTCACGCAACTTTTTGATCCATTGAAAATTAGTTTGATCTATGCTTTTAAAATTTGATTAATTTTTCATGAATATATTCTTAAAACATTCTCGTTCGATTCGTTTTTTTAATCATTTTTGACATATTAAGATTGTTTTCATATTTTACCTTTAATATTAATTATTTTTTTCTTCAAATTAATTTCAAATACAATAGTAAACATCATTTAATAAATATATTATAATAAAATAGTTATTTTAATTGACTGGCGAATAACTAAAAGGGAACAGAGAAAGTATACACTCCACGCTTTTTATCACTTTATTATTATTTTTTTTAAAAGATTCACGTTAACTAAAGATTTTGTCATTTTTCAGTTGAAACTGAAGGGATATATAAACATCAAATATTATTATTATATTATTAATAGTTAGCTTCTCATTTTGCCAACTCCACGTATACTATATATGTTGTCGCCTTCCTGTTTTTGCTATGATAAATGATGATGCATAAAGTGTTACATACAAATGTTGAATGCTGATTAGGGGCGGCTCAACCCTTTAGGAGAAAAGGCAGTCGCCTAAGACCCCAAAATTTGAGGGGCCTATTTTTGTTTAGTAATAATAAATTATAAATTTTAAGAAATATATTAAATACTATTTATAGAAAAAAGAAAAATTTTATATAAAAAAAGTAAAACGCAAGGCCTTCGTTTGATTTTTGCCTTAGGCCATAAATTTGCTTGAGCCGCCCCTGATGCTGATGATGTCATTCTATGCTTGATAAAAAAATAAAAAAATAAAAAAGTTACTTACATTCGGCTGACAAAATATTTCATGTATGCTAAGACATACTATATGCTTAATTAGAATAGCGTTTGATTATAAATTTTAGTAGTAGATTTAAAAAAAAAATTCTTTAAATATTTGTTTGATCATGAAAAATTAATCAAATTTTAAAAGCATAGATCAAATTAATTTTTAATGGATTAAAAAATTGGGTGGATTCTTTTTAATGGATCAAAAAAAAAATTAAAAAGAAAATTAAATTTTTTGTAAATTAAAAAAATATTTTAAAAATGACGTGGCCCTCTAATAAGCTGCCACGTGGCAAGGCTGTTTTTAAAAACCGGCTGTTAAAAAGTAATGGCATGGATGAAGTTTTGTAACGGCGATGGCATAAATGAGCCCGACTTTTAACGGATGGCATAATTGAGTCACTTCTGATAGTTCAGTGACATATTTGAGCCTTTTCTCAAGAGATATAACCCAAAGATTTAACGAGATTAGTAGCGTGTTTGGGCGCCAAAAGTGCTTCTT
>NW_025877287.1:0-2889 GCF_002878395.1 Capsicum annuum
CAAATTGTCATTTTCTTTTCTTCTTAAAGTTCCAAAGAATAGAAAAATAGTTTAATTGGCCATTTTGATAAGACTTCACGAACTACACACACCTGATTCTCCTTTCTCAGGAGTGAGATATGTAGGCGCCCTTCTTAGTTTCGGTGATTCTTTGAAAAAAAAAGAAAAACAAGGAAAAATAAAAAGGTTTTGAGAAAGTGTTGAACTCTAACACATTTGCTCTCTCTTGTCCAGTTAGTTTAAGGGGGTTGGTTTATGGCATTTGGCTGATCCTTTATATTGCACCAAGTCGAAAAGAAAGTTATGGCCAACAAGAATATCGAGTTTTTTGTTACTGATCAGATAGGGACTTCGGGCAATGAGAATTTAGGAGCTAATGAAGAGATTCAAAAATTAAGGCAACAAATGATAGAAATGCATCGAGCTTGGGCTAATGGGTTGCCACCTCCTCCATTTCCGCTGATAATCTGAAATATCTTTCTAGCTTTCCTCCAGTGTCACATACACAGTTTTCTATTTTTGTTGATACACCAAAACATGTATTAGGACCTGCTCCGGGGCAACACTATCCAAACACTTCCAATATTCATTTCCTCACTCCTCAACACAAAGCTACCACATGCTCGGCTCCACCCATTGTTTATGTTTTGCAGAACCACCCCCACCCGAAGCTCCTAATTTTGAAGTTTATTCATAAGTTGTGCCTTCTCACTCTGCGAGAGAGCCTGTATTGAATATTTTTGATGATCAACATCATGCTATTGAGCCCATATTTAAGTCGACTAATCCTTATGGCTATACTCACCCGCCTGAATTTCCTCTTAATACTGAGAAGCCTGTTATAACAAATAACAAAAGGAAATGACCAAAAAATTGAGAAGTTTGGAACTGGCTATGAAAGACCTCCAGGGACTTAGGAGGGACAAAAGTGTCTCATATAAAGATTTGTCCATGTTTCTAGGGGTTCATCTTCCTTTTGGTTTTAAAATGCCGAAGTTTGAGAAGTATGATGGACATGGAGATCCTGTAGCACATTTGATACGTTATTGCAACCAACTAAGGGGTGCTGAGGGGAAGGAAGAATTACTCATCGAATATTTCGGTGAGAGTCTTTCAGGCCTAGCTTCAGAATAGTTTGTTGACCAAGACATCGACAAGTGGATTAGTTAGGATGACCTAGCTAATAAATTTGTACAACAATTCTAATACAATGTGGAGTTGATTCCTGATGAGAAATCCCTAACTAACATGAAGAAAAAGAGTACTGAGACTTTCAGAGAGTATGCGACTAGATGGCGTGAACAAGCTGCTAGGGTAAAACCGTCAATGAAAGAAAGTAAGATAGTGGAGGTATTTATTCAAGCGCAGGATGAAACATATTATCAACACTTATTACCTGTATTAGGCAAGCCATTTATTAAGGTCCTAAAAATAGGGGAGATGATAGAGGATGGAATTAAAACCAGTCGCATTGTGAGTTTTGCAACATTAAAAGTGACTACTCAAGCAATTCAAAAAGGTTCGAGAAGTGTCGAAGGGAAGAAGCATGAGGAAGATGCATCTGACATTGTAGTTGGACAACAGGCATGGGCAAGAGGGCCACACCATCATTATCCACAGGCTCAAACCCAAGTTTATGCCCAAGCTCCACAGAATCTTTCCCAAAATTCATTATATTCCATTCTCCCACCTCCATATCAAGTGTATAATGTTAAACCATATGTTCAACCTCCATCTTACCCACACTGGCGTGCGCCAACTCTGTCGAGTCATCCTCTAATTCCACATACATACCGAATCCCTTCTAGGCCTGATTTTCAATTTAAGCCAAATGATGAAATAAGACAGAAGTCGAGGGATAGCTTCACACCAATCGGAGAGTCGTATGCAAGTTTATTCCAGAGATTGGTACAGCAGGGCATAATCACTCCTCTCCTTAGGTATACTCCTGACCCACATTTAAGAAGTTTTGATGCTAATATATGATGTGCATATCATTCTAATATTCAGGGTCACGGTATTGAAGATTGTCATTCTTTGAAAAGAGAAATAGAAAATATGATTCAAGATAAATCAATTATGGTGCAGACCATTAACAGCGAGGAAAGCTCTAGTTATACTGATATGCAAACCAGTGGCTAAGATGTCAGGCTAAGAAATTGAGAATTCACCTCTCTCCCTACTAGGAAGAGGTCTGGTAGTTTGTTGTATTTTATTTTCTATTTTTCAAATTATTTCAAGGTTGTAGTTCAGGATCTATCTTGTTTTGTACCTGTGTCGTTTATGTTCAAACCTTTCTATCTTTTCTTTTAATTAAATGGAGTGTCCCTCTTTTCTTTTTGTTTTAAATTTATATTGTTTGTTTTTTTTCTTTACATAGTACATTTATGTTGATTCTAGTGTTATGACATGCTAGCAGAATTTTCATCCAAATCTTAAAATCTAGTTTAAGTATGAGCATTGAGACAAAGGATTAAAGTTAGAAAAAGAGAGCATCTGAGAAAATAGATAGAGTGCTGGGGCATTTGGTGATCAAGTTGAAGCCTTCTTTGAAAATTAAGGCAATTATTTTGAGAATCATGAGAATAACTTGGTCATCAATTGAAAGAAATATCTTAATTGGTCAAACAATAAATGTGTGATCCTATGTCAAAAGGATCAGAAAGAAAATCAGCCCCACAAAGTCATGAGTCCTACAGCATGAGAAATGTAAAACGAAATAGGAGTTGTATGTTTGACAAGGGTAGAAGAAGAATTGGCACATGCTCAGTTGAAGTTAGTGTTGTTAAACTGTCACAAATGATCTTCATCTTTCATTTCATATTGCATGATATTTACTTGTATTTTCAAGGATTGATATGACAAAGGCATTTCATTCTGCTATCCAAA
>NW_025877288.1:0-2285 GCF_002878395.1 Capsicum annuum
ACTCCCCGTTCGCGCCGTTTCGCCCGTTTGTCCACCCAAATGGCCACGGAAATTTAAAATGACCACACTGGGATGATTCCCAACCTCCCTGACATACCTTAATTGATTTTTGGCCCATAGAACACCCGTACCCCAGGTCCACCCCCAAAACTGTGGGCTATAGCACACCAATATAGCTCGAAAATTCCCCGTTTATGCTGTTTCTCCCGTTCGTCCACCCAAATGACCACAAAAATTTAAACGGACAACGCTGAGATGATCTACAACCTCCTTAGCATGCCTCGTCTGATTTTTGGTCTACAACCCACCCGAACATAGGGTCGACCCCAAAAACCGTAGGCTGTAGCAAACCAATTTGGCCTAAAAATGCCCCATTTGCGCCATTTTACCCGTTTGTCCACCCCAAATGGCCAAGAAATTTAAACGAACCATATTTGGATGATCCCCAACCTTCCTGGCACTCCTCGATTGATTTTTAGGCCACAGCACGCCCGGATCCCAGGCCCACAGTCGAAACCATGGGCAATAGCACACCGATTTGGCCCAAAAATATCTCATTCGCGCCGTTTCGCCCATTTGAATGCCCAAATAGCTACGAAAATTTAAATGGACTACACTAGGATGATCCCCAACCTCCCTGGCATAACACGGTTGATTTTCAGGCCACAGCACACTGGGACCCCAATTCCACCCCCAAAACCATGGGCTATAGCACACCGATTAGGCTAACAAATTCCTGGTTCGTGCTGTTCTGCCCTTTTGTCTACCCAAATGGACACACGAATTTAAACAGACAAAACTGAGATGATCCATATCCTCACTGACATGCCTTGGTCAATTTTTGACCCATAGCACGCCCGGATCACAGGCCCACCCCCAAAATCGTGGGCTATGGCACACCGATTTGGCTTGAAAAAACCTTGTTCACTTCATTTTACCTGTTTGTCCACCCAAATAGCAACGAAAATTTAAATGAGCCACACTAGGATGATGACCAACCTCGCTAACATACCTCGATCAATTTTTGGCCACAACAAGCCAAGACCCTAGGATTACCCCAGAAATCATGGGCTATAGCAAATCGATTTGGCCCGAAAATGCGTCGTTAGCGTCGTTTTGCCTGTTTGTCCGCCCAATAGCCATAAAAATTTAAACGGACCATACAGGGATGATCCCCAACCTCCCTGGCATGCCCCTGTCGATTTTTGGCCCACAACACATCCGAAACCTCAGACCACCCCGTAATCGTGGGCTTTAGAACACCGATTATGCCCGAAAATGCTCCGTTCGCACCGTTTTGCCCGTTTGTCCACCCAAATATTCACAAAAATTTTAATGGATCACACTGGAATGATACCCAATGTCCCTAGAATGCCTAGGTCAATTTTCGACTTATATCACGTCCGTACCTCAGCCCCACCCCTGAAACCATGGGATATAGCACACCGATTTGGTCCAAAAATGCCCCGTTTGTGCCGTTTTTCCCGTTTGTCCTCCCAAATAGCCATGAAAATTTAAACGGACCACACTGATATGATCCCCAACCTCCATGGCATGCCTCGGTTGATTTTTGGCACACAGCATGCCCGAACCCTGGGACCACCCCTAAAATCGTGGCTATAGCACACCGATTTGACCCAAAAATGCCCCAGCGCATCGTTTTGCCCATTTGTCCACCTAAATTGACACAAAAATTTAAATGGATCACACTGGGAAGATCTCCAACCTCCCTGGAATGTCCCGATTGATTTTTGGCCCACAGCACGCTTGAACCCCGGCCTACCCCTGAAACCGTGGGTTATAGCACATCGATTTGACCTAAAAATTCCCCGTTCGCACTGGGACGATCCCTAACCTTCCTAGCATTACCCGATCAATTTTTGGCCCGCATCATGCCCGGACCCCGGGCCCTCCCCCGAAACCGTGGGTTATGGAACAACAATTTAGCCCAAAAATTCTCCGTTCGCACCGTTTTGCACGTTTGTCCACCCAAATAAACACGAAAATTTAAATATACCATACTGGGGTGATCCCCAACCTCCCTGGAATGCCTCGATTGATCTTCAGTCCACAGCATGCCCAGCCCTAGGCCCATTCCTATACCGTGGGCTATAGCACACCAATTTGGTTCGATAATTCCCGTTCATTCTGTTTCTCCCATTGTCAACCTAAATGGCCACGAAAATTTAAATGGACCACACTGGGATGACCTCAAAACTCCCTGGCACTCCCTGATCGATTTTTGGGCCACAAAACTCCCAGACCTCGGGCCCATCCCCGAAATA
>NW_025877289.1:0-1811 GCF_002878395.1 Capsicum annuum
CAATACATTAAGTTTTGTTCTCATTAACAATGATTTAGATATTTATCGAAGACATTCAATGTTAAACCATCACCATCAAGATGAATTATCTTGATTACACAATCTGAAAATTATGCTCAATTTATATTGAACAAGTAACTTTATGAATGTCAAACGTAGGTTGACCATGAATGTGCATGTGATTATATTATTGATGCATCTTTTCAACATATCACATGATAGGTGAACGGGCCCTTATTCACCTTTTATAATTTTCAAATTTGAAGGGATCCAATCTCAATATTAGTTGGTCCAACCAGCTTGTCATGAGAACAAACGACATAAACAATTCTTGAAGAATCTTCTAGTTCTTCAATACATGTACATCTTCGAGATGTCACAATCGTTCATATCAATTTATGAACTTTTATTCTAGCTCCAAGTTTACCATGACATGTACTTTTTCTTTAATAAATTTCAGATTTACTATTACATGAATAAATTTCAGATTTACTACTTTAGAAGTAGATTTCAAAATTATTCAACCTCTTTCGGAGGTGAGTTGTGATCAAGTGCACGTTTGCATTAATAAGTTTCTCATTCCCCAGGAATGGAATATAATTGTGCCTTAAGTCTATTAAATTATGATAGCTTATAACCTCTTTCAAGATTTTGCTACTTTAGAAGTAAATCAAGGCATACATATAATCTAGAGAATTTTTCTCTAGCATATCTTATAATCATATAAGCGTGTGAAAATATCATCACTTTTGATGATTATTATCATATTGTCCCTCCACGCGTATATTCGTGCATTCAATCACTTGTCTTCTTTCAGACATATTATGCACTGCTACCACATACAACTCAAGAATGAAATAAGTAGTAATATTTCAGACTTATCATATATTACATTGCTACCACATTCACTTCATGGAATGGAGCACATTCAATGGGTCGAATTTCATGACTTTTCATCAAATATCCATTATTTTGCCTTAGCCATTATAATATATCAATATGGTGCATTGAGATTTAAACTCAACGTCTTATCCATATAAAGGCACCTTAGGCATAAATCGATGGGACTTGAACCCAACATATTATCATCTCTTTTGATAATATTGTTCTTGAGAAATAAATTCAAAATATAAATGGTTTCAAACCAATTAATCAATTGGTAAGAGACTTCATGCTGATAATGTGTTATAAAGTAAGAAAGAACAAAGAAGAAGAAGAGTAGAGAGAGTAATTCTTATTTCTCTTAAGGGATGAGAGATCATCAGATTGTAAATACAATGAACAAAACCCCTCTATTTATAGGAAAAATTTACTCCTAGTCTGAGTAAAAGACGAATGCTTTAAGTCCTAATAAATATCAAAGTAGATCTTGATAGATCTTGATAGACATTCACTATAATGTAAATACATTTATAACAGTCACGAATATAAACAAATACCTGCGTAAACAATATATGCTTTAACTAGCAAAAAGTTGTTCAGGGGGTAAATAATTACAAATTAAGTTTAACGGTTAATGTAAGTTTTCGTGACAAGTTTAGGTGGTAAATATACCTTTTCCCTCTATTATAATAGGAATAACTTTACTATATTATTCTTTGAATATAATAAATTTAATATATTTAATAGCAAGAGTATTCTTTAAATATAATAAATTTAATGTATTTAATAGCAAGAGTAAAATAAGTATAAAAGGATAAATATTGATTTTTCATATCTAGATTTTTACTACTAAAGTAACAACTGGAACACATTAAAATAACAAGGAATAACAAAAGTCGTAAGATAGGAAAAATACGAGAAAAAAATAA
>NW_025877290.1:0-1476 GCF_002878395.1 Capsicum annuum
TTTAAATTACAAAATTAATAAATTTAATTTAATAAAATAAATTTCTAATGAGTATTTTCTTAGAATTTATGTTGGGTCAATATGTATCAAGTTAAAAAGAAATAAAGAAAAATATATAGTAAAATTTTATTATTGTGAAAGATAAATATAATGCACTATAGAATAATGTTTAATAATATCATATTTTGAATATGTAAATATAGAATCCCGTATTTAATTAATATACTATTCCGATAAACTATCGATGATTAATTTTGGATATAACAAAATTATATTAATTTTTATAGTAATAACATAATTAATCGCTCTTAATTAATTATTATGAGTAATCTAGGTATTAAGAAAATAAATAATATTTAATGAAAAATAAAATAGACATAAAATACGAAATTAACTCTTAATGTTTTAAATCAAATTTTTGTCTTTCTAACGATGGTTTTACTATATCACTCCTTATTATAAGTCATTTATGTATTAGAAAAATAAGAATAACAAAATGATATGTCAACATAAAATATTTTATTGACTACCAAAATTATATTAGTGCCATTTAGATTGGGACGGGATAAAAAAAGATATAAAGCAATATATATTATTTGAAAATAAAATGTAAAGTACTATAAATAACAATAATTAACAAAAAAATTTAAAAAAATTGACTGATTTCTACTTCAGCTCCTTCAGTTGGGATTTTACTATATCACCCCTACTTAATTATTATGGTCATTTAAGCATTGTGCCACATAAGTTGAGATAGAAAAAATATTATAAATCACAATGATCAAAAATTTAAATTATTTTTAAAATATTATTGGCTGTATCGACACAAAATTCAGTACAAGGTGAGTAGCATATATTATTCAAAAATTACATAAAAAGTATTATAAATTACAATTGTTAACAATTTAAAATATCTAAAAATAATTTAATATATTATATATTTCAAAAAAATTACATGAAAAATACTATAAATCACAATAATTAACAACTTAAAAAATTTAAAAGATATAAAATATTTGGTCGACTCTTGAAATTACATTAGTGTCACTGAAATTGGAATAGAAAAAAAGTATTATAAATCACAATAATTAAAAACTTCAATTATTTTTTAATAAATAATGGATTATCAATGCCACAATAATTTGGACAAGAAAAGTAGTGTATATTAATTTAAAAATTACATTAAAAACTATTATAAATTAAAATAGTTAACAACTTAAATTATCTAAATACGTATGAAAATAACATATGTTGAACTCATGCTAGATTTCGGATGAATCCTAGAAAATATATGCAATTCTTTTATTAAAAAAATTTATTTAAATATGTCAACATTGAAAAGACAAATAAATATCTTAATGTTGGGGCAGTGCTGACACGGGCCCTGCCCCTCTAGTATGTACAATAAATGCTCCATTCATTGTGGCTTAATTTCCCTCTACATCTTTTTCTTTGGTGAGCAAAAAAATTTTTAAT
>NW_025877291.1:0-3991 GCF_002878395.1 Capsicum annuum
ATTAGTCATATATGTTGTAACAAATACTCATCTGTTGGATTCACGTTACATGTTTTATCCATTATTAAAAAACAGCAGTAGCAGATACATCCAGATGAGAAATTCAACTAAAAAATAACAAACATTAAAAAAAATAACAAAAAACATAAAAAAAAATAACAAACACCAACAAATCAAGTTCCTCATTTTCGTCATAACTTAAAAACCCTAATTTTTTACCTGTGAAAATCGAAAATAATCTATGAAGAACTCGAAGTTGTTATCGCTGGAGAATGTTGTCACGTCGATTGACGGTTGAAAGTAAAAAAGGAACGGGCAAGAACTTAAAACTATTTGTTGCCAGAGGTTGAAGTTGCACAAGATTGAAGGGAGAAATTTGAAAAGTTGTTGGTTGGGTGAAGTTAGAGAGAAAAACTATCGAGAGAAAGAGAGATTGATTTGCAAAGGGAGGAAAGTTTTATGGGTGTGAGTTAATTTGTATTTTTGAAAAGATTAAAAAATTTAGAAAATATTAATCAAGTCCACAATTAACCTAATCAAGTTTTTTAATTATGTTTGACCCTTTAAATTGGTCAATGTCACCAATCCTTCATTCAAGACTTAAAAGACATCTTTCCTTCAATTTTCTCCTATTACTACAATTGCTAACAGTACTACAACTAATTATTATTATACATATAGATTCCCTACTACCACTAAAAATAATTCTTTAATTTTTTAAATACAATGCATATTTATATTCTAATATTATATTTGAATTAAAAGAATTATTTGAAATCAAACCACATTATATAAAGATCTTTTTTTAAAGGATAATGTACTTCAAATTCAAATAGATTAAGAACTAGAATTTCATTCCATTTCAACTTTTATTAAAATTCAAATAATATTTCAATTTGTTGAAAGAAGATAAGTTCTTCATTATCTTTAATTTTTTAAATATAATGCATATTTATCTTCTAATATTATATTTAAATTAAAAAATCATTTGAAATCAAATCATATTATTTACCATTTACGTATGTACTACTATTGCTATTTTTTTTATATTATTATTATTATTATTATTATTGTTGTTGTTGTTGTTGTTGTTGTTGTTGTTGTTCTACATACTATGTGCGTACTATACAATTGGCAACACTACTACAACTAATTATTATTATAGATATAAATTCCCTAATATGTAAATAAATTATATTTAAATATATTTTATAATATTTAAATTTTATATGAGATAAGTTTGAAATAGTATATATCTATTAGAACTCTTTAATTATTAGTTTCTATTTTTAAGATAATAAAAATCTTTTTTGTGAAAGGATAATTTATTCAAATTCAAATACTTAATTTTTCAATTTAAAATTGTTATTACAGTATTTTTAACTTTGTCTTAAAATATTTTTTAATATTGTCTTAAAAATTGCCACGTGGCTATTTTAATAGCTTGGCACATGGCATCTTATCTAGCTTATGTTTTGCTTTTATATATATACTAGTATACGTACCCGTGCGATGTGCGGATAATATTAAAATATCATTTTCAGTTATTTGATATTTAAATATCTAAATTTGAATATTTCAAACATAACATTATTTCTCAATAAAATTAACCCCCCCCCCCCCCCCCCCCCCCCCACACATATTGTCGACCCGCAAATAATAAAAAAATAATCCAATTATTATTTACTTATCACTTTTAAAAATTATTAACTATAATATTTTATTCTTGAACTTATTTTGGGTCATTCTTAATATTTAATAACATTTTTTATGGTATACAGTATCAATTATTTTAAAATTTGTGTAAACATTATAAATAGTTTATATTTTATGGACGAATAACTCAATGAGAAAATGTATCCAAGTTTTTATAGACGTACACTAAAAGCAAAATTTTCAAAATCAACATTTTTCTTAAATATATTTGAACATGAATTGTATAATTTTGTTTGAAAGAATCTACACGTGTGTAATACCTTCAGCATCATTCTCAGAAATTCAATTTTCACTTTTTATTTAAAATTAAATTTTGACCTATAATATTAAACTATCTTTATTTCAATTCATATGACATGCTTTTCTTTTTAGCAAGTCACCAAAAGATTAATACATTTAAATATTAAGTAAAAATAACTATAAAATGACAATTTCACAAAAAAAACATTTATAATCATAAATTTTGAATGTCTTTTTAGATATTTAAAATGCACAACCATTTAAAATATTTCATATATATATATACACACACACACATATATATATTGATAATATAGGAAAAAATTATAGAAAAATAATTTGTTATCAAATGACCCAATGGGTCAAATTTTATTAAAAAATCAATTCTATTATAGAAAGGGTAGGCCAATGCTAAGCCCACAAAAGCAGTCCAAAATCAACAAAAATAATCTAGAAAATTAAATTAGGAAAGTAAACACACATTTGGAAAGTGGAAAAGCTTAGGAAAGTACCGCACAATCCGTCGATCTGTCATTTATATGGCTTCTCCGTTGATATCCTTATCTTCTCCCCCTCTCATTGAGAAGTTGAGGAATCTAAATAGTGCCTTGATTTCCATACTGTATGCCTCCCATACCACCAGTGGAACCCATGTTTTTTACTTTTTTTTTTTTGCTGTTTTAGACACAAGGCAATTAAGTTTGGTTTTGTGATGGAAATGAGCTGCATGGAGTAGAGATTTATATAGGCAAAGGAAAAGTAAGAAAGGCTAACTCGAGGCATAACAGTTGTTAAGAGACAAATGAAATTGGGGATTTTCGGGTAAGAATGACAAAGCATGGCAGTAGAAAATTGGATTGCACCATTAAACTTTGTTGATTGCATAATTGCATCCTTCCGTTATTGGATTATTTTTCGTAAGACTGGAATTGGTATTTGGACTTCTATTTTTCATCTCTTTTTATTTTGAGTTTTCATTTTCGTTCTTAGCTTTTCCCGGCTCAATTCAGTCTTAATTGATACGAATAACTTGACTTTTATTTTTTCATGTGGATTAAAATGACTGCAAACTTTGTCATTGGCTGCGGGGGTTACTCACATTTTCTCACTCAGGTTTTGTTCTTAGTTGAAAATGGCTACTGGAAATCAACGGACTCTAAACATTAAGTATAGTTAGAAAATGATCGGAGTGAAATGCAGAGTAGGAAATCAATGGAATGCATCTCAGAGTAGAAAAATGATATTAAGTTACCCAAGATTTGATGCTCTATTTAGACCTTGACATCGTTGGTCTCGACACAGTTTATGAATATGACAGGTAAGAATTGAGTGTTTCAGCTTGTTCATTCAAATGGAAGTATAAGAAAGAGTCAAAATGTTAATTATTTGAATAATAGTTTAAAGAACTTAATGATATGGGGCATTAAGTATGAGATGAATCTAGCTTTCCTGGGTAATACATCTATATGTAAAAGCTCTAATGTTAAGTAGTTATTGTCGTCGAGATTGTTAATCCATTCTCAAATATGCTATGGTCCTCTTTTAGTTTTAGATTAGCCATTTGTCATTTCTTTTATGAGATACTATAACATCTCATATAATCATTCTTCCTAGATTTCCATTACATTCATGATCTTTTCTTCTTTTGCTGGTTTTAAAGATTTGCAATGGAGTATGAATATGGTGCCTTTCGAACTATATAATCGTGACACTGCATAGTCCTTATAGAAATATTGGATATTTTTCATGAACCTTATTGCATTCCCTCGTCATTAACACTAACAGGTCGTTTAGTTGGGAAAAAGTTACCATCAGTATTATGTTAATAGTGAAATAAATAATATCGGTACTAATTAATACCTCACAACAAACATGTGATAAAATAGTCCATTTTATCCCGAAAATATTTATCCCTTATACCTCACACCAAACGACCCTTAAGTATCATATACATGAGTTTTTGTTAAATATTAGCTGACTACTTCAATTGTATCTTGACGTTCAAAAGAGCATCTTAGATATCTGATTCATATCG
>NW_025877292.1:0-1689 GCF_002878395.1 Capsicum annuum
CTCTTATATGACCCCACTAGTTGTAGTAAAATTTGAAGTAGGTCTTAAAAAGCTCCCTAATCCCTTCTAAGTTTCTTTCCTAGTAGGTGAGTCCATTGTTGCCAAACAAATTTATAAAAAGTGTCCTATCACTATCCTTCATAAGATCATGTTAGCAGACTTAATAGAATTAGATATGGTCAACTTTGACCTTATTCTAGGAATGGATTGGCTCCATTCCTGTTATGCATCTATAGATTGTCGCACTCGAGTGGTGAAGTTTCAGTTTTCAGATAAGCTAGTCTTTGAGTGGGAAAGTAATTCAGTGTCTCACAAAAGTCATTTCATATCATTTCTTAAAGCCAAAAAGTTGATATCAAAAGAGTGTATCTATCATCTAGCTCGAGTCAAAGACACTAAGTTTGAGGCTCCAATAGTTCAGTCAGTCCGTGTAGTCAATGAGTTTCCTGAAGTTTTTCCCAAAGATTTGCCAGAGGTACCTCCCAATAGGGAAATAGAATTTGGTAGTGACCTTTTTCCAAATACTCAACCCATTTCCATTACTCCATATCATATGGATCTATCCAAGCTTAAGGAGTTAAAAGAGCAGCTTAAAGACCTCTTAGATAAAGGTTTCATAAGGCCCAGTGTCTCTCAACAGGGAACTCCTGTCCTATTCACGCAAAAGAAAGATGGTTCTTTGCAATTGTGCATTGACTAAAGTCAGCTGAATAAGGTCACAATAAAAAACAAATATCCTCTTCCTAGGATTAATGACTTATTCGACCAACTTCAATGTGCAAGTTATTTTTCCAAGATAAACCATAGATCTAGCTATCAAAATCTTAGAGTAAGGAAATGTGATATTCCAAAGACAACTTTCAAAACCTGTTATGGTCATTTCAAGTTTCAAGTTATGTCCTTCAGGTTAAGAGATGCCCCAGCAGCCTTCATGGACTTGATGAACTGAGTCTTCAAACAGTATCTAGACATGTTTGTCATAGTGTTTATCGATGATATTCTTATCTATTCTCATAGTGAGGATGACCACGTAGACCACCTTAGAATTATGTTGCAAACTCTTAGTGATCACCAGTTGTTCACCAAATTCAGCAAATTTTAATTTTGCCTAAGATCAGTAGCTTTCCTTAATCATATTATTTTTAGTGACGGCATTAGAGCTGATCCCCAAAAGACAAAGGCAGTAAGAAACTGGCCGAGACCTATCTCTCCATCTGACATCCAAAGTTTCTTAGATTTAGGCTATTACAGATGTTTTATTTATGGTTTTTAGTCTATTGCATCCCTTATATCTATATTAACTTAGAAGAAAGTTAAGTTTCAATGGTCTGATTCCCGTGAGAAGAGTTTTTAGGATCTTAAGACTTGACTCACTTCAGCCCCAGCTTTAGCACTACCTGATGGTATAGATGGGTTCGTTGTCTATTATAATACTTCTAGAATCGGTCTGTGTTGTGCTTTGATATAGAGAGGTAAGGTTATAGCCTAAACCTCTAGACAACTTAAGCCTTACAAAAAGAACTACTCTACCCATGATCTTGAGTTAGCTGCTATTGTAAATGCATTAAAACTTTGGAGGCACTATCTTTATGGGGTGTATGTTGATGTATTCATTCATCACAAAATCTTGAAATATTTGTTCATTTAGAGGGAGTTAAATCTTCGTCAGAGAAGGTGGTTAGAATTGTT
>NW_025877293.1:0-2045 GCF_002878395.1 Capsicum annuum
TTATGATCTTGGTGCACATTTTCATGGAATTTGTTCTTGTTTTGTCCCAATTTCTGGGCTCCTTGTCTAGTATAATATGCATAATGTAGGTCATCTTGATGAATTTCACATTCATACATCCGCGTTTTGAAATCCTAAATTCGCCTCCGTGCATTCTTCAAGATTCCAAAGTCTCCTTTAGAGTTTTTTTTTTTGTAGAGATGTTAATACGGGTTGGCTCAGCCCATCCGAGCTAGCCCACACAGGCTTTGAGTTTGACGAGTCAGGTTGGGCTAGCCTATCAAAATGATGAGCCAAAAAATATCAAGCCCACACTATTACTCTGTGGGTTGCGGGCCTTACAGGCCAGCCTACTTTAAAAAAATAATATTTTATAATTTAATTTTAGAATGTTAATAGACATAAATATTACCAATCAATATTACATAGCATTAATACTTTTTCATTAAGTCTCCAACACCCCAAAAAATACTCATAATAGCGAAATTAAATAACTTTTGACATACGTTCTGCCCTTACATCGTAAAAGTAAGGGTTAAGCTATAGAACTAGATACCTAAGAGAAAGAGAGGAGAGCAGAACTTTACTTCTCTACTGAGGCACATGATATCCTTCGAACCAAATAAAAATACTACTCCCTCCGTCCCAAATTATGTGTCGCCATTTCCTTTTTTGTCCGTCCCAAAATAAATGTCGTCTTTACTTATTTGGAATTTTTTTAAAGGCACAAATACCTTTTTACCCTTATTGGACCCACTTGATTTTAAATATATTAATACTTCTTTTTTAGTATTTGTTTTTTTAAAGTAAAAGTCTTACCACTTCAATCAAAATTTAAATTTTCAACCTTTTATTTTTATAGTATCAAAATTATTTTAAACCACAGAGAGCAATTTATTCTTTTTGGTTGGTTCTACATAAGTAAACCAGTTTTCTTTGACAACTCATTATTCACATTACTGTGATTTCTCGAGTAAAAATTTGATCTTTAAAGCTAAAGTTAAAGAAAACAAGAATTTAGAGGGATCCCATTTTCCACATATATCATCTTACAATTGGAAAAACTAGCAAACACAACTACAAAGATCAAACTTCTTTTCTTTAGAACTGAAAATTGATTGAGACAGTGAGCTACCCAAGAGACAACATCCTTCTCCGCTATTTCCTCTAACGCATCATATGCCTCGTCAATACTTCACACTCACGGTACATTGATAGGAGTGCATTTCCGACATAGCACATGATATGATATCCTACATTAACAAGTCAGCCGTGTAATTTGCTTTCCAAATTCGAATGCAGCAACATCAAGTAAGAAAATACTGTATGTCTGAACAAGCAGTATCACAAGCATATTTTTTACAAACTCTAAACATGAGTAGAAAATGTCCATTTCACTTTGTCTTGATGAATGTTTGATCCTTTTAGAAGCACCGTGATCTGAAGTTCACTCCACAGCAAACTGTTTTTTGTTAATCTTTCGAGTATTGAATATTGTCGACCTCAGCTTCAACGTACTTCCACTTCACATGTATTACCACAAAAATGAAAATACACAACAAAACAATTTCCTACAATTTTGTTTTTAGTTTCTGCACTTATTTACTCCCGCACCGAATACTTAGTTTTCAACAAATATCAAGCTGATGCAATGCACCTCTCGGAGAGCTCTTCAAGAAGCCAGTTTTCAACAACCACCATAAAACAGTAAAGTTAACAGCCCGACCTTTTCATTTTTTAAAGTATGTCAACACAGATGACACACTCCTATTTGCTTTCTCACCATTCACAACCTTACGTTTCTCCTTTCTCAGCTCTCTCTTCACCGGAAGTACATAGGCTAGCCCATGTTCTGTGATATTTCAACATAAACATAGATCATCACACTGTCAGTTTATGATTAAATGTTTAGTCGCTCGACAACAGTGTGAGTGAGTCACAGAACACCAAATTTAACAAACATAACACGGAAGTTACCATTGTCTCAATGAATAACATCCTAAAGTGAGGATATCAATACCAAGAAAACTTCAGATGCAAACTTT
>NW_025877294.1:0-1109 GCF_002878395.1 Capsicum annuum
TTTTATGTTTTTCCCATCCTTTTAATGGATCTTCACTATACAATTGTTCTAATTTTTTCTTAATTATTTCTATCTTATTTATTGAAAATATATTTATTTCCTTTTTATTTATTAAAAATACAACTAGTTCTATTGTATCTTCAATATTTTTTATATTTTTTAATTTTTGTGTAATTTTTTCACTTCCTTCTATCCAATCAGTTTTCTTTCTTATTTTATTAGTAACTCTTTTTGCTCTTACTTTCTGTTTATATGGTGTTGTAAACCACCAATCCATTCTAGTTATTATATGCGGGTATAATTTATCTAAAAACGGCATTCCTAAAAGCATATCTTTTGATGTTAGCTCATAATTATAGATTTCTTCTATTGTTAATATTTTATCCCATACTTGTATTTTTACATTCTTAGCTTTATAAGTAATTAAGCTTCCTTCGTCATTAAATCCTTTAACTATTATTGGTTTTTTTAATTTATCCCATTTACTTTTTGGTAAATAATTATATCTATATAAATTAGCTTCTGCTCCTGTATCTATCGTAGGCCTATAATATCTACTGTAATACCCTTCTACTACTATCTTCATTAATACATATATTTTCATATCATGTTAAAGCTCTTCTTAAGAATAATTTCTCTCTGTTATATGTTATAGATAATTATGTATGCTCTATAGTATATGGTTTTACTTGTTCTAGCCATTTTATTCCTAATATTATGTCTGTTTTTTACGTTTCTTCCTTTATTTCAAATTCTATTTTTATTTTTCTAACTCTTATGGTTATTTCTTTTTCTGCTATATTTTTAGTGTTTATTAAGCTTCTTGGTAGATCTGGGCATATATTATTGTCAGATTTTATTTCCTCATTTTTTATTAGATATCTTGCTATATAATTTTCTTCTTGTCCTGTATTTAAGAGTATTAAATATTATTTTTCATTTATTGTTCCTGTTATGTAATATTGGTTGAAATTAGTTGTTGAACTTGTTTCATAACTTGTTCTTTTTGATGAACCAGATGATTCTAGTTTTTCATAAGCTATTCTTTTTGTTGTACTTATCCTATCATTTATTATTTCTAAATTTTCTTCTATATCTATGTCTCTATA
>NW_025877295.1:0-3808 GCF_002878395.1 Capsicum annuum
TGATATTTATCAAAGGTGTAATGTTGCAGTTCTGGAACCTGCAGGATTTATAGAGGCTGCGAAAGATAAGGAATGGAGATATGCAATGCAGGAGGAGCTTAAAATGATAGAAAATAACAACACATGGGAGCTGGTTGACAGACCATCATACAAGAAGGCTATTGGAGTCAAGTTGGTTTATAGAACTAAGCTCAATCCTGATGGTTCTATAAACAAGTACAAGGCCAGGCTAGTTGCAAAAGTGTACGCGCAAATGTTTGGAGTAGATTTTTCTGAAACTTTTGCTCCAGTCGCCCGTTTGGATACGATAAGAATGTTGTTAGCATTAGCAGCTCAACGAGGATAGAAGATCCCCTAGCTTGATGTGAAATCAGCTTTTCTAAATAGTTACCTTGAAGAAGAAATCTTTGTAGAACAACCTGAAGGTTTTTCTATCAAAGGCAAAGAAGACAAAGTGTACTTGCTAAAGAAGGCATTGTATGGTTTGAAATAAGCTCTTAGAGCTTGGTATAGCAGAATTGATGCTCATCTTCTTAGTTTAGGCTTTCAAAAAAGCCTCGCGAGTGTACGCTCTATATTAGAAAAGAAGATTCTGATTTAACCATTGTCTCTTTGTATGTAGATGACTTGCTAGTTACAGGTAGCAATTTGGACTTGATCATTCTGTTCAAGACTGAAATGACGAAAGTTTTTGAGATGACAGACCTTGGTGAAATGTTCTATTTCCTTGGAATGGAAGTTCAACAAAAAAGAAATAAGATCTTCATATGCCAACAGAAATATGCTAAAAGAAATTCTCAAAAAGTTCAAAATAGAAGATTGCAAGTCTCTTGCAGCTCATCAAAATGAGAAGTTTTGCAAAGAAGATGGAGCTAGAAAGGTTGATGAAGGACTTTATAAGAGTTTGATAGGTTTCCTAATGTACTTGACTGCAACCAGATATTGTTTATGGTGTGAGTTTACTTTCAAGATACATGCATTGTGCTAGCGAAATTCATTTTCAAGCAACAAAACTTGTGATTAGATACGTCAAAGGTACTATTAATTTTGGCATAATGTTCAAATAGACTCCAGATTTTTAGTTTCGTGGATTTTCTGATAGTGATTGGGCTGGTTGCTCAGATGATATGAGAAGCACCTCAGGTTACTGTTTTAGTTTTGGTTCTGGAATATTTTCTTGGTGTTCAAAGAAGCAAGTTGTTGTGGCTCAATCTATAGCCGAAGCATAATACATTGCAGCTGCTTTAGCTGTGAATCAAGCCCTTTGGATTCGGAATCTGCTGGCAGATTTGTACATGGAACAAAAGAAGAGTACTGAAATCCTTGGAGATAATGAAGCTGCAATTTCAATTGCAAATAATCCTATCTCTCATGGAAAGACAACATTTCAAGATCAAGCTTTATTTCTTAAGGTGTAAAAGAATGGAGACATAAACATGGTGCATTGCAGAACTGATTTCTAGAATGCTGATATTTTAACTAAGTCTCTACCCAGAGCAAGATTCGAATTTCTCAGAGAAAGACTTGGTGTTACTCCTTTTGAGTCAAGGAGGAGTGTTAAGATTAGTGCCTCAAAAGCTGGAGATTAGCTGTACTAGTTGCTGTAATTCAAAATACAGCTCTAAAGTTGGATTAAGTTTAGGTAAATAAGGCTGCAATCATGCAGAATCTGATTTTATAACAGTTGATGATCTTTAGTCAATAATGTTATGATAACTTATTTTATTCCTTTAATTAAGCTTTTTAAGTTATAATTTTATGTATAAATGTGGCAGTGATCATTTCAATAAGCAATGAAACATAACAAAGTTTTTTGCTTTTCTCTTCTTAGTTCAAGTCTTCCTTATACAGATTAAGCTTTGTTTTTTCTTTCCTACAGTTAGTATATGTGTAGGAATAAGAATAGTATATAAAATCCTACTTGGAAAAGGATTGTAATATAGTGTCCTACTTGGAAAAGGACTAGAATATCATGTCTATAATTAAGGGTCTTAATGTAATAATGTAGGTACAACAATTCAATGATATTTTTCTCCTATATTTCCCACATGGTATCAGAGCCTCTACGATCTTGGTAGAGAATCAAAGAGCTTCTGATGCCGTCGGGCGGCTATTACCCATATATGCAGCCTGTGTGGCCAATGATCATGTTCGTAAAATTTGGGCCACCGTGTGTCTTTCCGGTGACTACTTTCTCATATCTAATTCACGTTGCACCGTGCATATTTTGGTGACTACTTTCTCATATCTAATTTGCGTAGCACCATGCATCTTTCCCAACTACTTTCTTATATCCGAGTTGCATAGCACCGTGCATCTTTCCGTAGGGTCGTGCCATCATTCCGACCCTAGCCATATTATTTTTCTTTTTCAGTAGGGTCGTGCCATCATTCCGACCTTACCAATATAGTTTTTCTTTTTCAGTAGGGTCTTGCCATCATTTCGACCCTACCCGTATAATTTTTCTCAAATTTTGACCACTTTTCAGTTATCAAATCTAATAATACGATGACTTCAGCACTGTTTTGGAACCAGAGAGCAATTTTTTTTTTGATAGGTTCACCCAGTCCTGCAAGCCTTTCCATTAGCTTTTTTTTTGGATTTAGATCGTTAGAACCCTAATCCGACGACCTTTGTGTGTTTTCCGGTGAGATCTCTCAGACCCCTCTCTATCTTTTCGGTGGTTCAGTACAATTTTTGTAAACGTTCATCACTAATTTTCGGTTTAGTCCTACTATTAAGTCTAAACCTTTAATGATGAGATCAGAAAATCAAACATCACTTTGTCATGAGATGGGCAAAGAGTCATCATTGATCACCCAAGTTCATCATAAGAGGACTAAGCACATTGAGATTGATTGTCACTTTGTCAGAGAAAAGATACTCCTAGGAGATATTGTTACGAAATTTGTGAAGTTGAGTAACTAACCTGCAGATATCTTCACCAAGTCTCTCATGAGTCATCATATTAATTACATATGTAACAAGCTTGGTACATATGACTTGTATGCACCAGCTTGAGGGAGAGTGTTTAGAATATGAGGAGGAACAAAAATAGTATATAAAATTCTACTTGAAAAAGGATTGTAATTTAGTGTCTTACTTGAAAAAAAATTAGAATGTAGTGTCTATAAATAGGGTCTCAATGTAATAATGTAGGTACAACAATTCAATAATACTTTTCTCCTATATTTCTCACTGTAATAAACAGGAAAGCACAGGGTAATGTAGGCTATTACTATTGTTGAGTTAGCTCAACATACGTTAAGATCAAGTTATTGCTATTTATTTCGTAATCCACTTTTCTTCTTTGAAATTATAGACTAGTATAGAGCTATGACTTTTATCCCTTTCATTGGTTCAAGAGTGTTTGTCCTGCGGTAAGTTGTACCTCCATTTGTAATCAACGACTAGTATATTACTTTAAGTGGGTCAAATCATTTCAGCTTCGTTTTGGACAATTGATTAGACTTTCAAGTTTTGCCAATTGGTATCAAAATCTAGTTTTCCATGGTTATGTGTATTACCTAATATTTTCTCACGATCCTCAATATTTGTTGAAGCAAAATGTTGGTTTGCCTATTCTGTTTAAGGTTATGGATTTTATAAATGATGGGGAACCTCATATACAAGCTGTATACCAAAAGAGAGAACCTACAACAAATATGGTTCCCTACCGAGGACACCAATCTTCTATACACATAGGCACCTCATGGGTGCACCAAAAGAATATAAGAAAAAAAGGCCGTTTTGCAACTTAACAAAATCACTAGTAACTCTTTCAAATGCTTTCATACTTCTCTCTTTC
>NW_025877296.1:0-3535 GCF_002878395.1 Capsicum annuum
TTTGTACCATGGTTTATGTCTGCATATTTATCGTCATATATCAAAATAATTGAAAGATCTTATCGAAATTCTGATGTACAATTACTCAGGCACTATATCCTCCTCAGTCTTCCTTTATATTACCCAATAATACTGGAATGACTTTTTTTGCTTCTCAAAAATTTATCAGTGAAGATGTTGGAAAAATTACTGTTTCTGAAATAAATAACCTTATCGTCCAAAATAATTATTTGAGTCTTTATGTTACGGTTTTAGGAGAACATATTTCCTCTCTTGATAAAAAACTTGACGAATTAATTGAGTTAGTTAACAAACTTAGCTTGCAGATGAATTCCTCTAACATTCCTTCAGCAGCATTATTGACATAAAAAGCCGTGCAAGACCAGGGGGATTTTGAAGGTTTTATAAGACCCTTCTGCAGAAGACTATCAATCTCTATTTTACAGAATTCTACTAACTCTGTATTCATTTGACAGGGTCGAGATTTTGTTGGAATTTTTTCTTCACTGAAGTCATTTTCATAAGGAAGAGAAACAATATGCTTCTTTCGGTTCCAGAAAGCATTTGGATGATCCGCACAAATATCAAGAATCAATTGATTAGAAATTATTTTTATTTTTTCTTGAACTTTTACTGATTTTAAAGTATCAAAAATATTAATACTCATTAGTTCTAATTGTAAAAAATTAATTTGCTTTTGTTTCATACTGATGAGGGCATTTATATCCCTTGTTACAGGATTAGTAACAAAAGGATAAGAGATTTATTTATTCTTATAAGTAGCCTTAAAACCATTTACATCAATATGTGTATAAGGATAAATAGCATTTATAAAAGGTGTTCCTAAGATAATAGGAGAATATAACTGATTTTTTACTAAAAATAAGAAATGTGGAATGCAAACTTTATCTCGACATATATGAGTATTTGGTAATTTATAGTTGATATCAAGAGTATGACCAGATGCAGACTTGATATGTGAGTAGTTTTTTCAAAATATCTGGTTAGAATTAGTCCTTCTTGAATACAGCTAACATCAGCACCACTATCCATCATAGCAATATTAGTGATAGAAAATTCCTTATTTATCAGAATAGTGTAGTTTATATACCATTTATGAGCAGTAACTATTTGCATAATCCCCAAGAAATAATCCCTTTTTAAATCTTCTTTTGGACTAAGTTTATCAATTTCGGAATTTTCAGAGTATTCAAAATCCTTTTCTTTTCCTTTTAAAGTAGAAGGAGTTTCAGGAATGTCAAGAATTTTTTCTTCGATTTTCAAAATTCTATGATCGGAGATCATCTGATTTTGTTTTAGGGAGACAATTTCCTTTTTTAATTGTTCAACTTTGATTTTTAAATCATTAAAGGTAGTATCTCTACCTGGAGTTTGACTCAACGCAAGACGTCGATTAACCTCGGCTAAGGAATATGACATGTGATAATTATCATAAGAGTTATCTTTACAAATACTAGTGGAAGTTTTTTGAGTAGCAAAATTAATGATTTTTTTACGATGTTTTTCATCAGTAACTTCTTTCAGTAATTCAAGGACATTATCAGCAGTAAGATTTTGAACATTTAAATCAAGATCTTCAAATTGCGCTTGAAGTTTATACATCATTTCATCACAATTACAAATATCATTATCACAATCATTGCATTTATCAACCTGATTGAGTTCACTATCAGAATTAGGTAATTCAAAATCATTTTCAGATGTAGAATCAAATTCGGGATCAGAGGTATATAATAAATTATAAACTTGGTCATGAACTTCTTCAGAAAGTCCTAAGGACTTGAGTTTTTGTAATTTGCAGTTTGGAGCTATATGACCATATTGGTTGCACTTATAGCACTTAATTTTTGCTAGCTCTCTTTTTGATCTATTTTTCGTGAACCTGGTAGACGTACGAAAGGATTTTCTAGTTTCACGTTCTTCTTTGGTTCTATGCCTAGAACGTTTATTTCTATAGGATTTATCAGGCTTGGAATATCTTTGGGTTTTTCTTGCTAAGGGTTTATCCAGACCAAATTGTTCACAAAAATCTCCTAATTAGGATTTTTCTCTGAGTTTGTCGAGCTTAATTTGTCTGGCTAATTTTAACTCGTTGCAAAGAGCTAAGCCTTCTTGAGTACAAGCTACAATAAGCTGATCATAAGTTTTTTCTGACTACTGGACTTCGCCATAAGATCCTCTAAGTGATTTTCTAACTCTTTCAGCAAATAAAGGTGGAAGGCCATTAATGAATTTAGCTTTCCAATGTTCATACTTACTTTCGGGTAAATCCATAACCCTACTAAGAAAGGTGTCTTTATACCATCTAAATTCTCCTAAATGTTTGCATTTTAAGCCATTAAGAAGAGTTCTAATGTTTTCATACTGATTGGTAAATCCCTCCAAAATGTTCAATAATTGTAAGCATAAGGGTATAGACAGCATCTGATCGTCCTGTCCGAAGTGGTCGACCTAGATTATCTTTTCCAGATTTATCATTGGTGGCATTAAAAATAGCCTCGCGTTTATCATCGTCTAGAAAATTATCCCACCAGCCTCGAAGCTGGCCAGTAAAGCCCGCAACAATTATGTTACAAATTGTTGGGTCAGTACGATTGACCCGATTCTCTGCTAAAGCAGTGGCTGTGACAATAGTAAAAAACAATTATCCACGTCCTAAATAAGCATGATATTGACATTTTTAATACCTATATGGACTTTATCATTGTCTATATTGATGATATTTTGGTATTCTAAAAAACCCTTGAATCTCATTTTAAACATTTGGATACGTTTAAAGAAATAATTATACAAAATGGCTTGGTCATCTCCAAACCAAAGATAAGTTTATTCCAGACAAATATTAGATTTTTCGGACATAATATTTCTCAAGGTTCTTTGAGCCTATACAACGAGTTCTAGAATTTGCTAAAAAATTCCCTGATATTCTTACTGATAAAAAACAACTTCAAAGATTCCTTGGTAGTCTTAATTATATTTCCCTCAAAATTCAGATGGACGAATTTGTCTACAATTTGATAATAATCCCCTAGTCTATAGAAATTCTTTTTCACTACCAAGAAGACTTCCTTCTATACATCATATTTCTCCTATAGAATCTGATTATGGTCTAGCTAGGAATCGAGCGGCATCCCTGCATACTATTAATTCTGCAGATTCGCATGCTACACCTAAAGGTGTAGAAAAGATAAAAATCAACTCTAAAACTAATATAGTTCAAGATTTTGATAATGAAAATCCTACCCCATCTGAGATGGATTTGATATCAATTCTGTTTAACTATGATGACACAACTTATTGATTTTAGTCCTGGTTCTCAGGACATGAAATATATTCAGAAATTTTTTTTTTCTGAAAAATGAAAAACCTTTAGGACATGGTTTTTCGAGACTTATAATCCTGACGAATTACGGAATATTTTCGAAGAATTCTATGAAATATGTGTCTTGCATAATAAAATTATTTTCTTTGTACCATGGTTTATGTCTGCATATTTATCGTCATATATCAAAAT
>NW_025877297.1:0-2439 GCF_002878395.1 Capsicum annuum
GCCCTGTAAGAATTCTCTTGTTAGAAAATCGGGAAGGGAATTATTTTCTCCTTTAATAAATTCAATTTGAATATCAAAGCTAGATAGGAGAGCTTGCCATCTAGCAAATATTTGTTTTGAAACAAGATTTTTAACGTCTTTTTGTAAAATTTCTTTAGCAGATTTACAGTCTAAGCAAAAGGTCAATGATAGTTCTCCTGAACAGTTAGTCAGGTTCACCTCCGGAATATGGAATTTTGCACAAAAGAATTACAGCACTGTCAAAAAGGAAATTTTATCTATACTGTTATGTATCACAAAATTTGCTAAGTACATAATCTGTCTAGAGCTACTGGGAAAACTAGTTGCATATACTATTATTCATCTATGATTATACTTTTAATAAATTAATTTAATATATCATGTCTTATAATGGGATTTTCTTTTAAGTATGGGGTATTCATCATATCCAAAGTGTTTGAAGTAATTGATTAATCTCCGGTCTTAGACGTTGGTCAGCCTGAAAGTGTGGTCTCAGCTAAGGTAAGCGTTCGACCCTGTTGGTAGTCCCGTCACTAAGATAACACTTAAGATAAGTCTGCTATAAAGCCATTAAGACTTGATTAGATCCCATAAGCCTTCGATGTATTGCTTTAATTTATTATAGGTTGTATCATAGTTGAAAATTGTTTTACGCTTTCTTATGTGAAAATCTTTGCTTTCCCAGTCAGTCTCTAAACAGTATTTTCACACATGAATTCCAACATTCATACTAAAAATACAATCAACTTATCCTCTAAAGCAACTCAGATTGCTAATATCGAAAATAATCTTCAAAACTGGCGTATTCCAGAAGAATCTTTTCACACGATTTATCAAATTGGAAAATTTAGTTTTTTCAAAAAACATAATATTAACACCTCTGAGTCTACCGTTGCCATCAATAATTCTTTGGAAATTATACAACTTTTAAATGACCTCGACATAAACCGATTTAAAAATCAGTTTAATTATCTGCATATCAGACTTGTTCAGGTGGCCATTAAGCCACTTTTTAGACAGGGTCTATACATCCCTGTCTGTGACATACTAAGAGATGCTCGTCTATTAAATTTTGACGACTCACTCTTAGGAGTCATTCAAAGTAACCTAGCCGACGGCCCGGTATTCTTTAATTGTTACCCTAATTTCTCAGTAGATATTAATGATCCTAACATCATGGATGTTTTAACTCTTAATGTAAAAACAAAAAACATGAATAGTAAGGATAATACTAGAGAAATCGCGATAATATACAGAGTATACTATCGGCTAATGGGTATAACTCTAGCACCTCAAGCTAGATTTACAAGTCCTAGAGGTGTCACCACTCTCATGGAGGCTAATAAAGACAGAACCAATGTCTTTGTCCCTAAGCCTTTAGTTTGGGAAGAAGTCATCCATAGTAATGAATGGCACTTTGATGCTATCACCCAACCCATTCGAACCTATCCCGAAAAATCTCAAATACAATGAGTTATTCAGCACCCTGATGGCTCGATTGATTTAAAATTCCTCAGCTTTGACACTCCTCGGAATTCTTCATTTCGAATATCTGTCTCGAACAAAGCTTCCACTTCAAAAACCCAGGAGGGAAGTGACGACAATGATAAGAATAATGACAAGGGCAAAGTAAGAGGAGTCGACTTCTCTTGAACCGTCCCGAAGGTTTATTATCAACAATCCACTAGGGTCCATGAGTCCCTAGAACCTAAAAACCCTTATGACCCAGGAAGTCCTACAGCCTCAGATATGGAACCTCCTCCCTTCATATCCCGTCAGAAAATTAGGACTGACCCCAGCCTACTCGTCATCAAATCTGATGAAGAGTACACCCCAGACCTAAAGGCTCTTGAAGTCCGCTGGTACCTCCCTAAGGATGCTATAAAAATGAAATGGTACACCAGTACCTATTCCAAAGAACAACAAAAGGAGTTAGGTCGGCTATGGATATCTGATATGAAAAGACTCCGTTGTGACATAGAATTCTTCCGATGGTTTGAGTTCACCGAAATAATGAAAAACCAGAATGAATCCCTTAATGTTATCATTAATAAATGGTATAGTCAGAGTAACAAGATAATTGAATCCGTTACTGCTCCTCTCGAAGGGATAAAAATTCCTCATTCCAATGAAGTTCTCAATGCTTCGCCCTTCAAGAAAAAACATGATAGACGACTATCGACCCCTATCAATAGAGACCTCAACAGGATAGTTGAACAAAACAACTATACTAATCAGGTCCTTCACACTATCACCCAGCAAATAGGAGATACCAAAAACTCAATACTTCCTTTTAGTTCCCCCTCTCCTGAGAAAGGAACCCCAAGTCCTAATCCTATAGCCAACCCTATCTTTAAGATCCCTGAATTCTAGAAGGAAAAGTTCCCTAATCTCAGCGATGACTTCAAAGTATCGGGA
>NW_025877298.1:0-1768 GCF_002878395.1 Capsicum annuum
CCGACCCACCTGACACCCTTAAGTGGAACTGCTATTCGTTAGGAGTATGATCAAAAGCTTGTTTATCTAGAACAAGCTTCACATACTAGAATCGTATAACTTTAGGGTACTATTTTCAACGGTGGCATCATCAGTAAAAGTATGGACTATTTATTCAAACACATTTTGGCTCAAGTTTGTAATTTATTAATGTGGAATATTCATTCGTAGAATATATTTTCTCTTTTCTGGTCAAATTTGTTAAAGAAATAACTTGATCGGATTGAAAGAACCAAAATGTAGAAACAAAGAAGAACTAGTATGTTGGTTGTACTTGATCCTGCCAATCACTAAGCGTCAACTTCGGAACAAATAATTAAAATATAACTTTGCTAACAATTTAAAAAATGAAAAAGGATCAAAAATCCCTCTCAACTATTGGAAATAGATCAAATATACCCTCCGTTTAATTTTGGGCTTAAAAATATCCTTGTCGTAAATGTACTGGCTCACTTTTACCCCTCAAAATTCCAAGATGCCATATCACATTAAAAATACACACAAAATTAATCTTTTTTGGCTGATTTGGGCCAAATACACAACTTATATTTTGAATATTACAAAAAATCACAACTTCCTAAACATATTACAAAAATCCCAATATATACACAGAATACTATGTATATGTCGGCTATATTATGTATATTAATAGGGAAAGAGAATAAAGTAATTAAAAAAGTGGGAGAGAGTGTAATTACTTCCAAAAGGGTTGATATTTATGTTATTTATACGCTAAAAAATTGGGCCAAAGAGTAAATATATGGAGTTTGGGGGTTACGGGGCCTAGGGGTATTTTAAGTAGGGAAAATTTTAGAAATAACAACTCTGTAGCCTTAATTATAACTTTTATAGCAATAGTTTCATAATTACGAAAAATAGCAAATTGTATTTGTATTTAAGTAAAATGTTGCCATATAAATACATATACAAATATATATGTATTACTCATAAATACATATGCACAACTGAAAAATACATATTCTTCTATTACTATGAAGTGGGTAAAATATTGTTACTTTTGCTATAAGTTGTAATTTTGAAAAAGTATTACTATTTATTATAATTATAGTCTTAAGGATGCTAATTTAATTTTTCCTTTTAATTTAAGTATGATTTCCAACATCTTGGACTAAAAACACTTTCAGAAGAGGCTAATTGATCTGGCTCGAGTTGTGGTCGACTCACTTGTGCCTAACTTGTTCATAACAATTCAATTTTGGAGAAAGGACATAGATGTCACTCACTTCAAATTAAAGATAAGAAATAGCCCTTCAAAAGTAATTTTTATTTTATCACCTAAAAGTCTATATCTGCATGAAAGTTATCCACTTTCCTAGGCATGCGAGTCCGTTCTCTTTTACAGCTTTTGTTAATAATCTTTCCCTTTTGTTTTTATTATTTTGAATACATATTGACCCAATCTTCTAATACTGCATAACAATTTTATTTCTCTTACTAATTCACACGGTGTCACGTCGTTAAAAAGACTGACTTAAAGAGAGGTTATATTTATGCAGTTTTGAATAGTTAAAGGTTATATTTATACATTGTCAAAGTTTTGCTTTTTGTGTTAAAACGACGTCATTTTTATTATTATTATTATTATTATTATTATTATTATTATTATTATTATTATTATTGTTTTATTTATTTCTATAGCAGCAGCACCTAGCTATTTTTTAATTAAAAAAAAAACAGCCACTAGCAGGGATCGAACCCGCACAATAGG
>NW_025877299.1:0-1113 GCF_002878395.1 Capsicum annuum
ATATATATATATATACACTACTTATTCACAATTTGGTGATTCACAAAGTATTAACCTATTCAGGGCAACAAAGGTACAATATAAAGTGCATGTATTATCGTATTGGAAAGCTTGAAGTATTTAGTAGCTTCCAACAATAAGGATTCAGTTTTTTTTTTTAACTAACATTCAGTTCAATTTGAAGATTCTTGTAAATTAAAATGCATTGCGTAGAATTTTTGCGGTTACTAATTAAGATTTTTTTTTTTTTTTATGTTAGTTGTTACTATTTCTATTTTATGAGTATTTTCTTATTGGTTAAACCGAAAACCGAACCGTTAAGGACCAAAATCGATAAGAAAATATCTTATTAGTTGGTGATTGATTTTACATATTTAAAAATCAAAAATCGATAAACTGAATCAATAATATATAAAGTTGAACCGACCGACGCACACTCCTAGCACACTGCACACGTATATATTGCTTATTTTGCCGTTTTGTATTTCGTATATTATAGTAAGTCATTTTTATAAAATTATTGTCATGTGACCAGAAGGTCACACATTCAAGTCATGGAAACAACTTCTTGCAGAATTGTAGGGTAAAACAACATAAAATAAACTCTTATGGTCTGACTCTTTTTCGAACTCCGCACATAGCGGGAGATTCGTGCACCGAGGCGATCCTTATTCTTGTAAATCATCAATCTCCAATGTCGTTCTTGTAAAGTCGTTTTAACAAATATGGAGAAAAAGAGGAAGAAATGGAAAGGCTAAATAAGGATTTAAGAGAAGAGGATCTTCTCTCTCTTAGGGGCCGTTTGGTGCAAGGTATTAAAGTACATAATCTCGGGATATATTAATAGTCCCGGGATAAAATTTTTGGTACCTTGTTTGGTTGACAAGTTTGGGATAACTTATCCTGGGATTAACAAATACTATCGGGATCAGTTATCCCACCCTTTGGGTGGTATAAGTAATCCCAACATATATTACCTTGGAATAAAGCCATAAAATGGAAAAATTATCCTCCAAATCCTTTGATTATCACTTTTCAAATATATACATATACAAACACACATATATAGGGATAAAATTGACCAAAAAAATTAATGTGAGGACTACCAAAATC
>NW_025877300.1:0-2191 GCF_002878395.1 Capsicum annuum
AGGTGGAACTAAGGATGAATGAATGAGCTCCAGGGTCAACTACAAATTCAATCGAGTCTTTGCAATTGCATGGCGTTGGTATTGCATTCATCCCGACCCGAGTCGTCGATCGATCACTCTGAGTTGAAATGAGTTCTCATCAACTCAATGTTTTAAAAACTATATCTTTTAAAAATTTTAAAATTAATTAACATCAATTTGGACCAAATCAGCAATTTCAAAACTTGTCATTCTTTTCCAAAATTACAAATCAACCCATACAAATCATCCATTTGCACGAAAAACTTTTGATTTCAAATCTTAAGTTCTCTCTCTCTCTCTCTCGGGGTGTTCTCTACCTCTCAATAATACAAACAACAACTACTCAACATATTACTCAACCCTTCAAAACAAGTCGATTTTCTTCCAATTTATAGTTGTTTTTCTCAACTTTATTTCCTTTTTTATCCGTTGTTTTCTCTATCTTCGCATGTAATAGATTTCAAGAAGATTTCTACATTTGTTCTTTATTCTAAAAATTAGGACTTTTTAGTTAATGATAAAAAAGAAGACTTTTAGTTGTATTATCTTCGAGAATGGATTAGCAAATTTGAGTTTTGATGCTAAAAAAATAGGAAGAACCCGAGAAAATCGTAGTTTTTCTCTGAGTGTTTTGTTGACTGTTGTGGTATTATTGGATGGTGTTTGTCGTGTTGTTGGTGGCTGTTGTTGGTGGTGTTGGTATTGGTGGCATTGGTGATGGTCTTGGTGGAATTGGTTGTGGTGGTGGTGGTCCATCTGTTGCAATGGGTGGAAGATCTGTTGGGAGATATTAAATAGGTCTTCAAACAGATTCCCCATCTGTTCCAACTGATGGGTTATGTGTTGGAGTATTTTCTTGTAATGTGGCATAGAATAATTTATTGAAATTTCTCCACTTGTTGCAACAGGAGGAATATCTGTTGGGAGATATTAAATAGGTTTTCAAACAGATTCGGGTTCCCTATCTGTTCCAACTGATGGGTTGTCCGATGGAGTTTTTTTTTTTTAGTTATGTGGTAAGAATAATTTATTGAAATTTGTCTCACCTTTATTTAAAAAAATTATGCAGACATCAAATGCAATGTATTTTTTATTTTTCTTTTGTTTGTAGTTAAAAGATGTCTCCCAAAAGAAAAAAACTGAAAGTGGAGAAAGTGGATCAACTTTTGATCATCAAACAAAAAAGGCTAGAGTACAGATAGATTCGAAGGAACTTTTAGAACAATCTTAGTCAGGGCAAAATGAAGCCGAGGAAAGTGATAACACCTCCTCACCAATGGGGTGTGAAATAATATCAAAATTCCAGCATGATTCTGTCAAAACCATTAGTATTGACAATTTTTGAGTTGCGATGCCGATGAATAACCCTAAATCAGTATTTGGTGGTCTTGTACTTAAATATCAGTTGGGGAAACCTTTTGACAAAATTAGGAGTATTATGAAGAAGGAAAACACAAATGGAGTTTTTAAGAAGAGTTGCTTTGCACACTTTCTTGAGCTCTTTGGGGCCTGCCTTCTCCGTTTCCCAATGATCATGGTATTTGGCCTTCTCAAGCACAGGATCATGTATGCGGGGGATGATGGAGGTCTGAAGGAGGGCGGAAAAAATATGGATGAAGTCTGGATCAACTAATGTAGCATGCCGGTTTGTTTTGGATTGAAAGAGTTTGCCATTGTGATGGGCTTGAGATACGATCGTCCAGAAGAACCTCCCATCAAGAAAACACCACACAAAGGGTCCAACAAACGCAAGGTAAAAAACTATGGGTTATTGGGCATTGTTGAACCTAGCTACAAAGTGAAGGATTTGATAGCGGATTTCAAGAATAAAGACATACCAAAGTATTACAGGGAGAAATTGTGCTTAGTTTGGTTTATCCATTCCGTTTTACTGGCAAGAGACGTCAGGAAAGTCATAGAACGTGATTTGTTGGCACTTGTTAATGATTTTAGAAAATTCAACGATTATCCCTGGGGCTACGACAACTAGTACTTGACTTTCAAATATTTACTGAAAGAGCTAAAGCCAAAGACGACCACATTATACGACTTTCCTTGGGCTTTCATGGTAAAATTGATCACTATTTTTACTCATTCATTAATTTATATTGAATATACTTATGACTTTTTTTTTGCTTGCTTCCTGTTTACAATTTTTAGGCTTGGGCAT
>NW_025877301.1:0-1379 GCF_002878395.1 Capsicum annuum
GCCATGATGAATTGTTGAGGTAACTATGATGTTTGTGCGTAGTATTTGTTGTGGACCCAAAGCATGCTCCCCACGTGTTCGATTGGATGCTTATATGGAGAAATGAGGCCATTTGATTTGCTAAGTGTGAAGTCCTCAATTATGTTTTGTGTATGATGGCCTATGGGCATGTTGTGTATGAGTTATCTATCTTGTATTACTTTATGCTATTGTGTGCTGGGGGTACGTATGCTCGAAATAGTCTGCTGGTCTAGAGCTGAGTCAGTTTCACGGTAATCTCAATCGAGCGATGAACAATGAACTCCCGGTTAGTTTCAAAACTTGTGGAAAACTCAGTAATCTCGAAAATTATTCTTTATCAAATAATCGGGCCATGAAGCTCTGAAATCTTACATATCAATTCACTTCGTTACAGACCTCTGTACATTTTGTGAGATAGTAAGCTTATCTTAAAAGTAAGTGATAATTAGAAATACTCCGTCAGAGAACGAAATCAAGAGAAGTCTGTCATATTGATAAAGTATTATGATGTGAGAACAAATTCAGTTCAGTTGAGTATAGTTAAGAACCGGTTAAATGTCTTTCAGTTGGGAGTAGGATTCAGCACCGAGCGAGCTAAGGATGGGAACATTCCTGCGAGTAGAGGGTTTGATTCCTGGTAGCAATCCTTATGCTCCAGAACTACGTCGCCAGCGTAGGTTGAGATATCTATCCTGCGAGTAGAGGGTTAGATGAGGTGGTTGTCCTGCGAGTAGAGGGTCCCACCGTTCTCGTTTGAGGTCCTGATAGTAGAGGGTCCTATCAGTTGTCTTTACTGGTGGCGCGGTATTGACACCCTTCAGCTGGGGTACAGGTTGGATCCCACTTGTGGTAAGTGGGGCATGTGGGTTAAATGATCACTCCCACAGTTTCAGTAACAGTCTCAGAAAAGAACTCAGTTAATGTGTAGAAGTTGAGGCTGTCAGATACAGGCCTGCCAATATTGCTATCATTATCATTGAGTAGAGAGACTTCCTATGAGATGAGGGTTGCGCTCGAACTTATTTACCTATATCATTATCGTTGAGTATAGACACTTCCTGCTAGATGAGGGTTGATCTCAGATTCAGTTGTTCAGTGTTCTAGAGACTTCCTGCTAGATGAGGGTTGATCTCAGATTCAGTTTTTCAGTGTTCCAGAGTTGGTGAATTTGAATATCAAATATCAGTAATATCAGTTATCCGATTTCTCAATATGGATAAATACAGATGTCAGCTCTAGTAGCTTCAGATACTCAGTATCTTATTGTCAATATTATTATTTTTGGGTGTCAGCGTTTATAATGTAACATTTGGTGTCATGATGATTTCAATTGTACTTTATGCATCCATGTGTGTATT
>NW_025877302.1:0-1693 GCF_002878395.1 Capsicum annuum
AAGAGGTTATTTACACTTGGACTGCCTGCCCCCTACAACTATAAATAGCAAGGTTACACAATTTTCTAAGGGCATTCTGCAAGCATTGGAGAAAGCTCTGCATTGACTACACAGCTCTTCTAAGAATTGACTTACGGTGTTTTTCCCGGAGATCAACTCAACAAGACAAAGTGTTGTCTGACATTCCTGGAGATCTAAACACATTTCTAAGAGGCTCAAATCATCCGAAAGTTCAAGAATTACGCTACAAAAGGCCCTCGAATCACGGAAATACTTAGGAGAGAAGAATCGAGAGAATAACGGAATTGTACTCACAAGATTACTTTAAATTCATCTTCTTCGATCTTCCTTAGAATATCCATCATCTTGGTTCCTTTTGTTTATTTCATTTTTGCTTGCAGTTAATTTTCAGCTTTACGAAAATTTGGTGCGAACAAATTTTGGCACACCCAGTGGGACAAGTTCTTCTCTCCATCTCTTCCTCCTACAAATCAAATTCAACTACTGCTATGGACTTCAAAAATATGAAAGATGTCTCATGCAAGAACTCTGCTACTGCCACATCTGATGAGCTCAGCCTTGTTTGTCCCCTTACTCAACGCAAATTTAAGACCAGTGGTTGGGACGGATCTAAATACTTCACTTCTTTGAAGAAGGTAAAAAAGAGCAAATCTCATATGACGGCTGAAGTTGCAGCTCCTGGGGGCAATTTGACGTCCTTGCTATGTGATGAATTCTCTCAGACTAGCGTTAATTTTAGTGAACCTGAAGATTTGACTGATTCACCAGCTTCAACAAAGGTCAATACCTTGATGGTCGATGCAATTGATATGGATGAGAAGTTCACAATAATGGAACAAACCATTGAAGTTTTGAAGAAATATGTCGAGGATAAAGATCTTCAACTCGCTCAATTGATGAACAAGTTGGAGTCTTTCACCCTGGAGTATTGAGTCGCGGCCCTGCTTATCCACCAGGCTTTACTCTACAAAATAAGGATGTCGATGAGTCACCTAGCATGACTAAATCTCAAAAAAAAAAGCAACCTACTTCGGTGGCTACTCTAACAGTTCAACAACTGCAAGATGTGATTGCAAATACTATCAAGGCAAAATATGGTGGTTCATCACAAAGTTTCGTAGGATACTCAAAGTTGTATTCTAAGCTGTAGACACGTAACTTTTGACCCTCCCCGAGTTTAATATATTTTTCAATATTAAATATTTATATTTTTGTCCAATATGTATTCTAACTTTTATTTCATTTTTAATAATTTTTTTTAGTTAAAAATAATTAAATAAGTAAAGTTACTTTATGAGATATTTTTATTTGTATTGTTATTTTTTATTTTAAAATAATATAAAAATTTTAAAAAATATATATTTTTTCTTTTAATTTTAATAAATAGACTAGTAATTTTATTATTCTCTTAATTATATTTATTTTTATATTTTTTATAAATTTTATTGTATTTTTAATATAAAAATTAATTAATTAGTATTAATTAATTATTATTATTATTTTCTATTTTATATATTTTGAATTAAAAAAAGAGAAATCTTATCCTAAAATAACTTCCCAAAACCACCCCCACATTTCTCTCAATCCCCTTAACTCACTCAACTTCCTATCCTATACACACATACACAACACAAGATGGGGACACGGACAAAAAAACAAAAGAGGAGGGAGA
>NW_025877303.1:0-2886 GCF_002878395.1 Capsicum annuum
TTTTTACGTTTTATATTTTTCCTAAATAAACAAACAAACCAACCCCTCCTTTCTCTCTCTTCCCCTTTTTCTTTCTTTTCCAGTTCTTTCTTTCTCTGTTTCTTCTTCGTTTTCTTATTCTTCTTCCTCCTCTTCTCATTCTTTTTTTCCTTTATCATCTTCATCTTCTAATTCTTCTTGCTCTGCGAAAAATTAAAAAGTGAGGGGCGAAAAATTTAAGAAGTACGAAAAAAAGGAATTTTTGGAGATTTTTAGGATTTGGGTGATTTAAGAAACTTGACATTCAATGTAAAGACTCAATTTTTATGCTTTCTTTAGACTTTTTGTGATTTAGGTAATTCAAGAAAGTTTGAAATTTTAAAATTCAATGTAAAAACTCAATTTTTATGAGGAAGGCAATGACTTATTTGAGTTCGAATGGAGAAGTGAAATGGTGGACAATGGAGGGCGTTTGTACATTGTTGTTGGTATCAAAGGAGGGTTTGAATTTTTTGGAGGGAAAATAGTGAAGTAGAGATGCTAAGGAAAGTGAATTTCTTCTACATTGTTGTTGGTATCAAGTGGGGGGTGCTGGGACGGGGATGGGTTGGGTAGGGGTGATGGGACGGGGGTCGGGTCGGGTGGAGGGTGCTGGGATAGAGGCTGGGTGGGGTGGGGGTATTGGGATGGGGCTGGGTGGGGTGGGGTGCTGGAAAGGGGCTGGTTAAAGCGGGTGTGCTGGGACGAGGCTGGGTTGGGTGAAGGTGCTGGGAGGGGGGCTAGGTTGGGTAGGGGGTTGGGACGGAGCTACGTGGGGGTGGGGTGGTGGCTGGATGGGGGTTGGGGGTGGTCTTCTTTTTATTTTTTATTTTTAAATTTATTATTTTTAATATTTTTAAATTAAAAAACTGAAGAAAAAAATTGAGTGTCCCTTTTTTATGTTTTAAAATTATTTTAATATAAAATTGGTCAAAAATTGACCCTCACTCGCACCCCAGGCGAGTGACTACACTCACTTTGTCCTAATCAACCATTTGAATGTCACATAGGCTCGGTCAATGGTTAAAGAATGCAAAATATTATTTTTTTTAATGAGTTCAAGGGTTCAGAGGACAAACATGTAAGTAGAAGTGTCCAACTTAGAAAACCGACATAGTACAGGGGTCCACTGAGCCATTATGCCTTATGAGAAGTAATAATGTTTACTTTCTTCATTTTGTTTTACTTGACTTCTGTATTAAAAATAGTTGTTTCAATTTATTTGTCCAATTTTTAAAATTAAGAAATTTTGTTATATTGTTTCATTTTCTACCTTTAGTATTTAATAATTATATAAAGTAACAATAGTCAAATTTAGAGTGTCTAAGCATTTTAATAAAGTTAATTTAGTAAAATATACTCCTAATTAAAATTCTATTAAGGGTGTTTCATGTCAACAAAAGTCAAACAAAAGAAAATGCATGGAATAATATATTTTTCAAAAAAATAAATATTAGGATAAAAATATGCAGTCTGATTTTAGTTCAATAATGTACGATGTTCTAATAAATAATAAACTCTTAATTATCAAAGGATTATAGCAAGGAGAAGATGTTTCAATCATTGATTCTCTTCCATGTATAAAAAGCTAATTTATTTTTATTTTATTTAATTTTATAGGATATTATTTTTTCTAATTTTAAAAAGTTATTATTTAAGTTTAAAAATGATTAAATTTTAAAGATTATATTTTACTAAGATCTTGTATGTTAAAACCTACAGTTATGGGCTATAACAATAACATACTCATTTTACTTTCACAAAGTGAGATATGAAGAGGAAAATATGGACGCAATCCATACCACTGCTGCAGCCAGTGGCAGAGTCAGAATTTTCATTGAGGGGATACAAAAATATATATATATACGAACTAGTCGAAGGGGATTTAACATCACCTATATATGCATAAAAAATATTTTTAATCATGTAAAAGAAGTGTAAAAACAGTAGACCCCCTGGAGCAAAGGTGGCTCCGCCACTGACCGCAATTATAGGCTCAAATATCTTAATACATAATTTTTTCTTCAAATATAATTATCTAGTATATATATATATATATGAAAAAGTAAAAAAAAATTGTATGTCACAATTTAGCCAAATTAAACCATATATATGAAATAAATTTATTTTTAATCAAAGTATATCACATAAATCTAAATGAAAAAACATGTGTTTTTAGGCACTTGTTGTTTATTTTTATTTTCTTAAAAAAAAATTAAACACATTATAAGTTGGTATCTTTTTCCTGTTGATACATTTCATTAATATATGCTTGATAAATTTTCTTCTGATATAATAGTAAATTACGTTTATCTCTTGCGAAGGTAAAGTCTTATTAAGAATTTATGCCCACTTAATAAATATTTTTTTCATTTTTTTTACTTGATCCATGCTGATTTGACAAGGACCTAAAAATATTTATTATACATTTATTTACTAAATTAAATTATTAATATATTTTGAAAATCTAAATTTGACATTTAGCATTTGATATAATAACTTAAGCACAAGGCTAATGTTAGAAGAAAATAATATTTTTTTTAATGTACTAAAATAAATAAAAAGGAAATTTTATTTCGAATTAGATAAATTAACAAAGGTAAGCGATCATAAACAAAACTTTGTCATTTAGATACCTCTGTATAAGATGTTGGGTTCAAAGATCAGAGTATCAAAGTGTGAATGGAAAATGGAGGGAACAAAGTGGAGGAAAAAAATTGAGATAACACTCAAAATGGAAAGTGTATTCATAAAATGGAAAGTCTACTAAATTCACCCACATTGGTGGGAGAAGGAAACTTTCAAGTGTTTATATTAAGAAACACTTACTCCACATGCTAAGTGGGGCAAGAATCAAAAGATGCCTCG
>NW_025877304.1:0-1195 GCF_002878395.1 Capsicum annuum
AGAGTTTTAAGTATTGAATGTAGACTCCTCTTACAATCTGTTGTTGGGAAGGTCGTGGGTCCACAAGGCCAAGGCGGTTGCATCTACATTGCACCAAATGATTAAGTTTGAGCATGACAGGCAAGAGGTAGTTATTCATGGTGAAGGAGATTTGTCAGCCTACGAAGATTCTCCCTTGTCTCTTATTGAAGCAAATAACGTAGAGGAGACATTCGTCTATCAAATTTTTGATACAGTGCCAGTGAATCGTATCCTTGAATGGCAAGCTATACCGAGACCGCAATTGTCTTTTGCTTCTATCATGATGGTGAGTGAACTTTGGAAATACGGATTTGAGCCAGGAAAGGGTTTGGGAGCGTCTCTGCATGGTATAGTTCATCCCAAATGTCCGAGTGAGAACGTGGGCACGTTTGTTCTGGGATTTGAGCCTACGGCTGAAGATCTGAAGAAAGCCAAGGGAAGGAAAAAGGAAACATGGTCACTCCCTCGCCCAATGCCACTACTCAGTGAATCATTTGTTAAGAGCGGTGTCACGAAGCATGTAGAATTTCAAGTTGAATTTGTTGATGACTTTCAGAACCTTTTTATTGAAGTTGATATGGTCGAAGTAGGAGAAGGTACCAGTATGGCAGTCGTGCAATTCATAGGTCCAGCTGTCTGACTCAATAATTGGGAACTCACTCCTCTCCCCATCAGGAGGGAGTTTTGGTAGTTTATTTTATTTTTCTTTCCGTTTATCCGAGTTATTTCAGGGTTGTAATTCGGATTTTAGTTTGTTTATGTTATGTTGGCATCTATGTTTAAACGCTTCTATCTTTTATTTAATGAAATGCAATGTTCCTTTTGTTTCGTGTCTAATATATTTTGTTTTTCTTTCTTACACAGTTCTCTTTATGCTGATTCTAATGACATGACATGCATGCGGAATTTTCAGCCTGATCTTAAAATCCAAACTAATCAAGATGTAATGAAGCAGGATAGGGAATATGATGAAGAAAAAGCACTAGAAGAAATAAGCAAAGAGTTGGAACAGTTTGAAGACAAACCGAATCCTAATTTAAATGAGACTGAGCCAATAAATCTAAGGGATCAAGAAGATGTTAGGGAAACTAAAATCAGTGTACATGCTTTGCCACAGCTAAAAGATAGAATGATTCAAGTATTAATTGATTATAAGGATGTTTTCGCATGGTCT
>NW_025877305.1:0-1180 GCF_002878395.1 Capsicum annuum
ATTAATTTTTATAGTAATAACATAATTAATCGCTCTTAATCAATTAATATGAGTCATCTAGGTATTAAGAAAATAAATAATATTTAATGAAAAATAAAATAGACATAAAATACGAAATTAACTCTTAATGTTTTAAATCAAATTTTTATCTTCCGAACGATGGTTTTACTATATCACTCCTTATTATAAGTCATTTATGTATTAGAAAAATAAGAATAACAAAATGATATGTCAACATAAAATATTTAATTGACTATCAAAATTATATTAGTGCCACGTAAATTGGGACGGGATAGAAAAAGATATAAAGCAATATATATTATTTGAAAATAAAATATAAAGTACTATAAATAACAATAATTAACAAAAAAATTTTAAAAAATTGACTAATTTCTACTTCAGCTGCTTCAGTTGTGATTTTACTATATCACCCCTACTTAATTATTATGGTCATTTAAGCATTGTGCCACATAAGTTGAGACAGAAAAAAATATTATAAATCACAATGATCAAAAATTTAAATTATTTTTGAAATATAATTGGCTGTCATCGACACAAAATTCAGGACAAGGAGAGTAGCATATATTTTTCAAAAATTACATAAAAAGTATTATAAAATACAATTGTTAACAATTTAAAATATCTAAAAATAATTTAATATATTATATATTTCAAAAAAATTACATGAAAAATACTAGTAATCACAATAATTAACAACTTAGAAAATTTAAAAGATATAAAACATTTGGTCGACTCTTGAAATTATATTAGTGTCACTGAAATTGGAATAGAAAAAAAGTATTATAAATCACAATAATTAAAAACTTCAATTATTTTTTAATATCTAATTGATTATCAATGCCACAATAATTTGGACAAGAAAAGTAATGTATATTAATTTAAAAATTACATAAAAAACTATTATAAATTAAAATAGTTAACAACTTAAATTATCTAAATACGTATAAAAATAACATATGTTGAACGCATGGTAGATTCCGGATGAATCCTAGAAAATATATGCAATCTTTTTATTAAAAAAATTTATTTAAATATATCAAGATTGAAAAGACAAATAAATATCTTAATTTTGGGGCCGTGCTGACACGGGCCCTGCTCCTCTAGTATGTACAATAAATGCTCCATTAATTGTGGCTTAATTTTCCTCTACATCTTTTTC
>NW_025877306.1:0-1617 GCF_002878395.1 Capsicum annuum
GAGTACTGTCTAAAGTTCAATCAGTTGGCCAAGTATGCTCCTGACTTTGTGGCTGATAATCGAGCTAGTATGAGTAAGTTTGTGACTGTAGTGTCTAGTTATGTGGTTAAGGAGTGTAGGTCTGCTATGCTAAATAGTGAGATGAATATTTCTAGGCTGATGACTCATGCCTAATAGATTGAGGTAGACAAGATTAAGGAGAGAGATAGAATGAGAGGGAATAAGAGAAATAGGTCCGAGCAGCATGGACAGGGTAAGACTAGATCGCAAGGAGGGAGTCACCCTCAGTATCAGGATCATTCGTCTATGCTAGCACTGTCATCTACTAGTGCTCCCATGCCTACAGGTAGGCAGGAGCATGGTAGCAGTCCATATGCATCCAGGTCCCAGTACAGTCCTGGCAATAAGCCAAATCGTCCCCTGTGTCCTAAGTATGGTAGAGCTCATTCGGGTAAGTGTTGAGGTGAGAAGAGGGGTTGTTTTCGGTGTGGTGACATGGGTCACAGAGTTAGAGACTGTCCACAGGATAGACAATGGCGTCGTGACTATCGCCCTCAGACCCAAACTCAGACTATTAGTGCTCCAGTCCCAGCGACTCGCCTAGCCCCAACTCAGGGTGCCTCTTCTAGCAATACTGGCGGACAGTGCTAGAATAGATTCTATGCTTTACCATCCTGCCAGGAATAGAAGGACTCTCCCGATGTTGTTACTGGTATGCTTCATATATTTTAGTTTGATATGTATGCTTTGCTGCATCCTGGATCCAATTTCTCATATGTTACACCTTTGATTGCTGTGAATTTTGAAATAAGTCCTAAGATTATTCCTGAGCATATCCTAGTTTCTACCCCAGTGGGTGATTCAATTATTGACCAGAAAGTGTATAAAAAGTGTCTTGTTACCATTCTTCATAGAGTCTTATTGGCTAATCTGGTTGAGTTAGACATGGTAGATTTTGATGTGATTCTTGGTATGGACTGGTTGTATTCTTCTTATTCCTCTATTGATTGTTGGACCTGAATGGTCAAGTTTTAATTTCCAGGTGTATCCATGTTTGAGTGGTCTAGGAATTCTGTGTCAGCCAAGAGTTATTTTATCTCTTACCTCAAAGCTAGAAATTTTATTTCCAAGGGGTGTATTTACCATTTAGTTAGATTCAAAGACACTAAGTCTGAGACTCCAACTCACCAGTCTGTTAACGTTGTCAATGAGTTTTCTGATGTCTTTCCAGATGATCTCCCAAGGATACCTACTGATAGAGAGATAGAGTTCAGGATTGATCTTCTTCCTGATAGTAATCCCATTTCTATTCCTTCTTACCGTATGGCCCTTGCAGAACTTAAGGAGTTGAAAGAGCCACTCAAAGATGTACTAGATAAGGGTTTCATAAGGCCCAGTATTTCTTTTTGGGGTGCTCCTATGTTGTTTATGAGAAAGAAAGAGGGCTCTTTGCATATATGCATTGAGTACCAACAAATGAATAAAGTCACCATCAAAAATAAGTACCCCCTTCCAAGAATAGATGATTTGTTTGACCAATTGCAAGGTGCAAGTTATTTCTCAAAGATAGACCTTCGTTCTGGCTATCATCAACTCAAAGTTAGGGAGTGTGAAATC
>NW_025877307.1:0-2688 GCF_002878395.1 Capsicum annuum
GTTCTTTTTAATATAATTAATTAAAAAGTAATTTTTTGAAAAATTATTTTCTTTGTCAGTTTTTAAAAATTAATTTCTTTTTTTAATTTTATTAAAAATCGACCACAAGTGGTCGGTTTTTAATTCTTTTTTTTAAGTTAAGAACCGACCACATGTGGTCGGTTTTTTTAAAATATATATATTTTTAAAAAAATTAAAAACTGACCACTAGTGGTCGTTTTTTTTAAAAAATTAATTAAAAAGGAATTTTTAAAAACCGACCACAAGTGGTCGGTTTTGTTATTTTTTTAATTTTTATTTGTTAAATAAATAATAATTAATATAAAAATTATTGAAATAATTATTTTCATTTTTTTAAATATAAAAGCGACCACATAATTTTTTTTAAAAAAAAATAATTAAAAAACTGACCACATGTGGTCGTTTTTTTGTGATCGGTTTTTCCTATTTTTTTAGTAGTGAGATATATGTCCTTATTAATTTTTTGTTATTTTTGTGTGGTTCACGTTTTATTTGTCATGTCCAATTTTTTATGACAAATTAGGCTAGCTAATTTTGTAAGAGATTAGTATAGTCCTAAATTTAGTGACTTTATTGATACAAAACAAAGTTAGATGACTTTATTAATTAAATAGTAATTTCTAATAGTTCTGTACATTTTGATTTTAAAAAAAATCCATTTCCATTCAGTAATTGGATCAACTCAGTACTACCACTAGAGAGTATCACAGAGGATTTTACTTAATCTTATTCGACATAAATCTTGTTAGTTGGATTAGTTTGATCGGTAGTTGGGTATAGGAAACCAAATTGCTATAAATCCGGCACACAAAACATCTCGTACATGTTCATGCAGGGTCCTAGAATGGGTTGCATTCCGAAAGGATGTAAACTGTAATGTGTGTAATCTACTCTAACTTAAGATTAGTGGGTGATGCTTCATTGCTCCAACTAGGGGTGTCAAGTGGACCGGTCCGGGCCGTACCTAACCCGGCCCGATAAACCCTAGGGCTTTAGGGTTTCGGTTTTGGGCCGGTTATTTTGTTAAAATGGGCCCGGCTAACTCGGTCCAGGTCCGCCGGTTAATCGGCCCGGAAATTTTTTTTTTAAAAAAAAGATATTTTGGCTTTTGGGCCAAACTACCCATTGGCCCAACGGCTATATAGCCGTTTTTGGGTCCAAACGGCTAGTTTGGGCCCATTTATTAAAAAAAAAAAAACTGTAAAATTTTTTTTTTAATCCCAAAAAAAAAAATCTATAAATACCCTACAACTTCAAATCATTTTTCACACAATTTTTCACTCTCTCAAATCTCATTCTCTCTCAAATCTCAATTCTCAATTTTCAAATATTCAATATATTTAATTTCTTAAAGTGTTCACTTTAATTTTTTAATTTTTCGTCTACAAAGTACGAGCGGAAGTTTTTAAAGTTGCAATCTTCGGATACTTCCAAAATTTGGTATTGTCGTTCCATCTCTTACGTTTAATTTTTATTTATTGTATTAATTGTTTAATATTTAATTTTATTATATTTGTGTATTTTGAATATTTTTAGTTTAATTTAATTTATATTATGGATAAATTAAGAAACCTCGCTACTAAAGGTGTTAAAATTTTTTGTCCCAGAAGCGGTAGTGGTAGTAAAAACCGAATTACTAGCAGTAGAGGTAGTTCAAGTAGTAGATATACCCGTGTACCTTCGCCTCCGGTACCGCTTGATACACCTTTTGAGGAAGAAATAGGTGTAGGTGCTCACGATATGGATTATGTAGAAGCTCAGGAAAATTACGGTATAGAAGAAGAAAATGAAGTAGATGCGGCTAATTTAGACGAAGATAATGAAAATATTGCTGAGACACCTACAGTAGGAGATGCTAACGTTAGATCTGAATCAGTTAATCTCCTTTCCCGTCCTCCCAGTGCCCCAAAAACTCGTAAAAGAACTAGTATTACATGACAATTTTTTGAACGTATATCAGGTATTGAGGTGCAATGCAATATTTGTCAACAAATATATAAGCATAGAAGTGGAAGCAAACAAGGGGGTACAGGTACGTTAATGAGACATGTAGCTGAAGATCACAAAAGAGAGTTAAAAATTGCAAAAGGTGGTGGGGATGTTGGTGGGTCAACGCAAACTAGAATGGACCTAGCAACCGGTGACGTAGCGAAGAAGTATAATAAATTGAGGGACAGGGAAGAAATAGCTAAAATGGTAGCTGTGGGTTGTTTGCCTTTTAGTTTTCCTTCTTCTGATGCCTTTATTCGTTATATACAAGCAATTTATAATCCTACTTGTCGGTCTGATATTTTTAGACTCCATTCACAATATTGTTTTTATTTATCAACATTGTTAAAAAATATTCAATGTAGATTGTCCCTAACTCCTAATCTTGGTCGTGCTATAAATAAAAATGATTATTTAACCATTACTTGTCATTGGATGGATAGTAATTTCGTGATGCAAAAACGTATTCTTGCTTTTTTATATGATGAAAATCGTAAACATACTGGACAATTTATTGTTGATTCTATTGTTAAAATTGCCGGATATTATGGTATCGAAAATAAAATTTTATGTATTGCTTTCGATAATGCTTCTAACAACAAGACTGCTATAACAAAAATAAAATCTACGCTATCTCTGCCCTTGCCTGAAATTTTTCATATTAAGTGTGCATGTCAT
>NW_025877308.1:0-5809 GCF_002878395.1 Capsicum annuum
GAATCGATATGAAATGATATATCATCAATATCTTTGATACAATATTGACACAATATGTTGAAAGATTATGAGGATCTGAATTCAATGTTTATTTAAGCATATTGAAGTAGAAATATTTATCAAGTGATATGAAAGGACGCATCTTGGTAAGCATAAACCTTATTTGGTTTGCAGTTCAGACACTTGAAGATGTCACATATGAAGTACTGAATATTGTCACTTGACAAAATTTATATGAAAACTTTTTAAGGATTCAATTGTTTGAAGCGTATAAAAGTTTCTGGGAAACTTATTTACAATTTTTATATTGTATAAGCTTATAGCTTGAAAATAACTGAAACTCTTAAAGAGTTTTCAAAAACAATAAATTATTTGCTGAAATGAGATACATACTGAATTAGATTGGTACTGAAGTACCATATCTTAGTGCAATTGATGCACTAATGTATCTTGCAAATATTATAAGGCCTGTTGTATCCTTTTCAGATAATTTGTTAGTAAGGTATAGTTCTGCTCCTTCTAGAAGACATCGAAATGGGATCACATACATGTGTTTACTTTATTCTAAAGATTGTAGTTCCGATCTTGTTAGTTATGCTGATGGTGGGTATTTATCAGATCCATACAAAGCTCGATCTCAAACAGGCTATGTGTTCATATGTAAGGGTACTGTCATATCTTGGAGATCTACAAAGCAGTCTATCGTAGCCACTGCATCGAATAATGCTAAGATAATAGCTCTATTCATGAAGCAAGCCGAGAATGTGTATAGTTGAGGTCCATGATACATCTTATTCGAGAAAAATATCGTTTAAAATATGATAATGTACCCACAATTTTACACAAAGATAATGCAACATGCATAACACATCTTAATGGAGGACTCATAAAAGGAGATAGAACAAAGCACACTTCATCAAAGTTTTTCTTTACCCATAAGCTACAAAAGAATAGTGATATTAATGTGAAATAGATCTGTTCAAGTGATAATATGACTGATTTATTCACCAAGTCTCTTTCAAATGCAACTTTCAAGAAGACAGTGCATAAGATCGGAATGCAAAAACTCAAGGATGTTGTCATTAGGAGGAGTTAATACGTGTTGTACTCTTTTTCTCTTATGATGTTTTGTCCCTCTAGATTTTCCTTGTAAGGTTTTTAATGAGGCAACTTATATGCGTATTGTTAGAGATGTGTACTCTTTTTCCTTCACTAAAATTTTTTTTCAATTGATTTTTTTCTAGTAAGGTTTTAACAAGACACACTATCTATCAATTAGACATTCAAGGGGGGTATTATAAATGTATTTACATTATAGTGAATATCTATGAAGAATATAGATGAGATCTATCAAGATCTAATTGATATCTATTAGGAAATGAAATAGCTACCTTTTAGAGAGAAACTATGAGTATTTTTCCCTATAAATAGAGGAGGTTTTGTTCATTGTATTCTCAATCTCTTACCGCAAGAGAATCCCTCAAGAGAAATAACAATTACTCTCTCTTATCTCTCTACTCTTGGTCTTCTCTACTTTATTTTTCATAACTGCTCCTCTATCTACTGAGAGTCATGTCACTATTTAATATCGCAGACCTACACTTGTTGACCACACTATCATTCACCCCAGAAATAAACTTACTCATCTTGGCCCTTCTATCTGCAACTATATGAGGGGTATATCTAGTAAAATTGAGTAAACTTAAGAGAATACTCTTTCACCATCATGTTACCCTGCCTGAGGTTGATGAATTCTAACACCTTAGCTTCTCTCAGCTCTAGGAGAAAGAATCTCTCTAAAAATGCGGTGACAAACTCCTCCTACTCTATAGGTCCTACATCAACTAACCTTTCTGATTCCACTGCTTGTACGAAGTATGGGAAACATCCTACAACTGATATGCAGCTAGCTCAGCACTCTTACTAGGAGTAACACCCATGATTTTTGTAACCTTTTGATCTTTATTGATGATTTCTGAGGGTCTTTATATGACTTAGAACCGGAAAAGGATGGAGAATTCATCCAGGTGAAGTCCTGAATCCTGGTTGCAGCTAAATTGGCCACTATGTTGGCCAGAATGATAGTTGGTCATTCATTCTGAGTAGCAACGGACTAAGAAAGAGTAGTTAATGCAGCTCTAAACTCTGCATGAGAAATATGCTTGCCTAAAGGATTTTCAGGTTGAGGGGTTGGCTGATTCTCATTTCTTCTTTTAGGAGGCATGTTCTATATAAGAAAGGGAGAAATAGATTAGACTAAGAGATTAGCTTGAGATTATGCTCACTGGCATGACATGAATCCTGAAAGAAGGGAAACTATTCCTAAAACATCTTATAGCCTCTTACATATAAATGTGGCGCGTAACACACCCATGTACAAGACTATAGTAGATGCAACTTTTAGACTTCCTAGGATACTATTGAGCCTTAGGCTCTGATACTAAGTTTGTAATGCCCTGAATCTGGCACCCAAAACCCTACACGGTGCTCATGACCCTAAAGGACCACAAGCTAACCCATGACTGATATTTGTACCTAAACATGAAAATAAAGGCTGTAAGGCCATAAGGTTCAAAACTGAGACACAATATCTAATAAAATATAACATCTATGTGGGGTATAAAATACCTAAAATAAACTAATAAACTGACTGAACATGATAGTCTGAAAAGCCTCTAACTGTTTGAATAAAGAGTTAATGGGACATGTCCCCAACTAACTCCAACTACTAAAATAAACTAAGTATTGAAATGATAAGATAATTCTCATATCCTCGACGGATGAAAACTCACTGCTAACTCTGACTACTAATTACTGGAATGTTACTGATGCTCTAGAGCTCGTGCTTCTGAACCTATGGTATAAAATACCATAGTATAAATACATCAGTACGATTGAATGTACTGGTATGCATGTGAGGTAGGATGAATGCAAAGGGTTCACATGCATGAACTATACTAACTGACTGAACAATATGAATGCGAGAATACATATGTGAATACATAATAATTGTAACTGAGTTTGTGATAACATAATTACTGAATTTGAGTATTGATAGCATGAGATACTAATAACCATATAACTAAAATAACTATTACTGAGCGACTGTATCTGACAGTCATTTTTTGATAGAACTAGCTGAGTTTCATTCTATTCTGAGGTGACTATATCTGACAGTACTAAATTTTGTAGAACTATCTGAGTTCTATTACTGAGACTGAATGACTGTATTTGATAGTCCTGATCTGTAACTAAAACTATAGGAAGTATTTATCTAACAGACATACCCTAAATAACGCAATATAGTTGTATTGAGGTCCAATCTGTAACCCCAATTATAAGGGTGTCAATATCGCATCACTGGTAATGACAAGTTGGGGGTGACCCTCATCTGACAGTGTCCCAAAAAAATGGTGGGACCCTCATCTAACAGTGTTTATCCATCTCAACAACCCTTATCTGACAGTGCTGATGTCTCAACCTATGTTGGCTTCATAGTTCTAGAGTGCAAGGATGACTTTTAAGAATCTTATCCACATCTGATAGTGTGTGTTCCCATCCTTGGGTTCACTTGGTGCTAATTCCTACTCCCATCTAAAAAGACACTGAACATGGATTACTGAACTGAACTGGACTGAATTAACTAAGTTTTTATTAACTGACAGAATAGTACTGAGATTACTGTATTACTGAGCTTTCCTGAGTCACATGACTGATTTATTTCTATGGATCATGTCTTGACTGAGGATATCATGAAAATATGACACTAACTCTAGGCACAAGCTATATTTTTCGGATACAAGTACCCCCAGGACTGGATAGAAAGAAACTGACAAAGCATGACTTTCTTGAATATATGATACTGATAACCATATAAATAAAATAACTAATACTGAGCAACTATATCTGACAGTCTATTTTCTGATGGAACTAGTTGAGTTCCATTCTATTCTGAGGTGACTGTATCTGACAGTCCTGAATTCTGTAGAACTATCTGAGTTCTATTACTGAGACCGAATGACTATATCTGATAGTACTGATTTATAACTGAAACTGTGGTAAGTATTCATCTAACCGACATGCCCCAAATAACGCAATATAGCTATGTTGGGATCCAATCTGTAACCCCAATTAGAAGGGTGTCAATACCATGCCACTGGTAAGGACAAGCTATGGGTAACCCTCATCTGACAGTGTCCCCAAAATAGAATGGTGGGACCCTCATTTGACAGTGTTTATCCACCTCAACAACCCTCATCTGACAGTATTGATGTCTCAACCTATGATGGCTACTTAGTTCTGGAATGCAAGGATGACTTCTAAGAATTATACCCTCATCTGACAATGTGTGTTCCTATCCTTGGGTTCACTCAGTGTTAATTTCTACTCCCATCTGAATAGACACTAAACATGGATTACTGAACTAAACTGGACTAAATTAACTGAGTTTCCATTGACTGACAAAATAGTACTGAGATTACTGTATTTACTGAGCTTTCCTGAGTCACATGATTGATTGAGTTCTATGTATTATGGATTGACTGAGGATATCGTGAAAACATGACACTAACTTTAGGCACACAACTATATTTTTTGGGTCCAAGTACCCCTATGACTCGATGGGAAGAAACTGACAAAGCATGACTTTCTTGAATACATGACCAACATCACAATCCATAATACAATAAGTTGGAGATTTCATGAAGTACAAGTTCTAAAACACCACAATGGCTACACATATATCCATCCTTCATTGACTAATACATTTCATCAAACACTTGACGTGCATAAACTTGTACATGAATGGAGATTACATATTATTATACTAGTATGGCACTTTTCCTTCACATAGGCATTTAGTCAAACACATGGAGAGCATCCTTTGGTTATACCATCATCAACACATCTAATAATCATGGATACATCAATCAAATTGTAAATTGAAGTGGGTTTATCATGATTATTAATCAAATCTTCATATACTAGGGTCAATCATTGGAATATGTAAGTTAAAACATCAATCAAAACCCCACAACATCATGAGCATGAATTTCAATTCTATTTAAATTATGAACATTCATAAATATACAAATCTTGTATTTTGAAAAGAGATTCTTGAGCTTCATGGGTGAAAGGGACCCATGAATCAACACATGACATACCTTGATACTTGATTTGAGAAGATTGGTGGAAGAATCCTTGAGATTTGGATCTTGAATTGGAAACCCCTTTTATTGTTATTGAGAGAATTTGAGAAAAAAAAATGTATTTTGGTGAAATGGAGGCTGAATTCAAGGTTTATGAAGCTTTGGGGTGAAGGAAAAATACCAAAATACCCCTCTAAAATCGTTTAGAAAATGCTAAATTCTACGACTGACGACATTGGGTTGATGTCGTCACATATGTGATAAGCCATCATCTCATGTCATCACTTGATGCTGGAATTTATGAATTTCTTCCTAAGGCTGATGACATTAGCTGATAAGTCGTCAGATATGTGATAACCTGTCAGCTCATGTCATCACTTAGTTGCCAGGCTAACATGCTGGAGTAAAATGGGTATAACTTTTTGCTCCGATATCAGATTTGGGAAAAATTGATATAGTTGGAAATCTAATTCAATTATGTATCTGTTGGTGGGTCATGAGCTCAAAAATTCATAGTAAAATGAGAGATATGATCATTTGAATTTGACTATACCAATATCTTTCCCAACAATTCAATCGGTAAGGAATGTTTTGATTCGCCTAATAGCTAGGACGTATTTGATACCTTAATTGACATCAAACTTGATCATAAAACTACCAAA
>NW_025877309.1:0-3005 GCF_002878395.1 Capsicum annuum
CCTCCTAACACATACAACACACCCACTAACTTATTCTAACAACCATCAACTTGATCACTACATTTTCTTAGCTCGACACTCCCCCTCAAGTTGATGGCTTGAAAATATTCTTCATTCCTAACTTATTCAGCAAGTACTCATGTTGGCTTTTGCCTAAAGCTTTTGTGAGAATGTCTGCTAACTGCTCTTCTGTGGACACATGATTGGTCTGAATCATCTTTTGGTTAATTCTTTCTCTCACAAAATGACAATCTATGTCAATGTGTTTTGTCCTCTCATGAAATATAGGATTGGTTGCAATTTGTATTGCTGATTTGTTATCGCACATCAGTTCTCCAGGTTGTCTGATTTGAACTCCCAGTTCTTGAAATAAACCAAGTAACCATGTGATCTCCTCGCTACAAGTAGCCATACTTCTAAATTCTGCTTCTGCTGAGCTCCTGGATACAGTATCTTGCTTCTTCGACTTCCAAGAGATTAGAGCATCACCAAATTTTACTACATATCCTGCAACTGACCTCCTAGTTTGTAGGCAAGCACCCTAATCTGAATAACAGTAAGTTGTCAGCTGGTTTGTAGTTTCTGCAAGCATAAATAATCCCAAGCCAGGATTACCTTTTATGTACCTCACTACCCTTAAAGCAGCTTCCATATGTGAGACCTTTGGAGAATGCATATATTGACTCAACACCTGTACTACAAATGACAAGTCAGGTCTGGTCATAGTGAGGTATAGTAGTCTTCCTACTAATCTTTGATATGCCGTTGGATCCTTTAGAGCTGCATCACCATCTGATGTTCCATTGGAGATGTGGTTATCATATTCCACAGAAGTTAGCTTTTGGTTCACTTCACGTGGAGTGCTAGCAGGTCTTGCTCCACTCAACCCAGCCTCAGATATGAGTTCAAGAGCATACTTTCTTTGATTCAACACTATCCCTTTCTCAGAGCTAGCCACCTCTATTCCTAGGAAGAACTTCAAATCACCAAGATCCTTCATTTTAAACTTTTGTTGTAGGTCTGCTCTAGCTTGATTTATCAAGGTGGGATTATTTCCCGTTATCAATAGATCATCCACGTAGACAAGAATGATCACTATCTCATTTTCTGATTTCTTGGTAAACAAGGAGTAATCAAAGTGACTTTGACTGAATCCCATATCTGAAAGAGCATCAGTCAGCTTCTTATTCCACTGTCTAGGGGCTTGTTTCAAGCCATACAAGGATTTGTGTAATTTGCAGACCTTTTGATGCAAAAACCATCAGGAATATGCATGTATACCTCCTCAGAAAGATCACCATTAAGGAAGGCATTATGAACATCCATCTGAAAAATCAACTACTATCTAGTAGCAGCAAGAGCAATAAGTGATTTAACAATTACCATCTTAGCGGGAGAAGGTATCTGAATAATCCACACCAGCCTTTTGACTATAGCCCTTGGCTACTAGTCTAGCTTTATATCTTTCAATCTCTCCAGAAGGTTTGTACTTCACCTTATACACCCATCTACAACCAATAGGCACTTTACCAGGTGGCAGGTCCATAATGGACCAGGTGTTATTTTCTTCAAGAGCTTCAATCTCCAGCTTGATAGCTGCAACCCAAGAGGGATCTTTGGAAGCCTCAAGGAAGGATGAGGGTTCATGTATAGAGGAGTATACAGAGAGAACCTTATGATACTAAGGCAAGATCTGTGAGTAAGTAACATAAGAGGATAAGGGATATAAGCACTGATGTGCTGAGGAAGGTTTAGTGGTAACAAAATTATAGAGACAAATTGGAGGATTTTTTATTTCGAGTGGATTTTCTTAGTACAGGAGAAGCAGGCTGAGAGAGAGTGTGATTAGTAGTTGGTGAGGGAGCAGGTTCATGTTCCTGCTCAATGGAGAGAGTATCAGTATGAGTGGATACGGAAGGAAAAGAAAGAGAATCTGAAGAGATATCAGTATGAGACAACTGCAGGACATAAAATAAAGGAGAACCAGTAGAGTGTACTTAAAGGAAAGGAAAGACTATGAAATAAAGGAGAAGCAGTAGAGTGTACTTAAAGGAAAGGAAAGACTGATTCTTTAAACACAACATTCCTACTAATGAAAAAGAGTTTGGTGTGAAGATCATATAGTTTGTACCCTTTCTGAGTAAAGGAATACCCCATGAAGACACAAGGGATGGATCTAGCAGCAAACTTATCTGAACCATGAGTACTAGAGGCATAACCAAGACATCCAAATACCTTCAAATGAGATAGGGATGGAGGATGCTGATGTAACAGTTGATAAGGAGATTTATGATAAAGAATTTTTGAGGGTATCAGTTTTAGCAAGTATACAGTAGTGTCCACACATTTCCCCCAAAATTTTAGAGGTATACCTGCTTAAAATCTAAGGGATATGGCAATTCCCAAAATAGTTCTGTGTTTTCTTTCTACCACTCCATTCTGCTGAGGAGTATAAACCTATGAGGTTTGATGCAATATGCCAAGAGTAGACATAAGAGACTTAAATTCATGGCTAAAGAACTCACATCCATTATCAGTTCTCAAGACTTTCACAGATGTAGAAAATAAATTTTGAATTCTAGTCAGGAAATCTCTTAGCACAACTATCACTTCAGACTTGAACTGAATAAGAAACAACCAGGTGAATCCAGAGTAATCATCAACAATAGTAACAAAGAACCGTTTGTTATTGTAAGTAGGTACTCTATAGGGACCCCATATATCACAGTGAAGTAGACTAAAAGGATCCTTGGACCTAGAGATGCTAGGTTGAAAAGAAAGCTTTGTGAGCTTAGCAAGAGGACAAACAGTACATTCATGATCTTCATACTTCAAATGACTTAGTGCAGCATGTCTCTTAAGCACTTCAATAGGAGCATGCCCCATTCTTTTATGCCAGAGAACACTGGAGTCAGACAGCAGCTGCACATTATTAGCACATCTATTTACACTTCTTGTCGGGATCACACTGGGTATGTTCTTGTTTTGCTTTTTGCTGTTTGTTT
>NW_025877310.1:0-2138 GCF_002878395.1 Capsicum annuum
CAACTAGTCCAATCTGATCTGGATTCTTGTTCAATTTGAAGTTAACTTTCATGTGTCTCATACACATATCTGATACTGTGAAGTCTTATAAACCCCTTAAAAATTGTCTGTAAAAGTAGGGATGGTTTGTATAGTTCATTTGATTTTTAATTTTAGGTATTGCAAAAGTAATGGTTAAAAATATAAATTTATGTAGTTAGTACTCCTTGTATGGACATGTTAGCACAAGAGATAAAGAAAGAAAGGAGCTGCATTAGTTGAAGGCGTAGAAGCCAAACTATGGCAGGTCTGTTACATTTCTTTTTAATGATGATACCAGAAACTCTTTCAGAAAAGATTCTGCAAAAGCGATGCACTTATTATCACACCAAATGACCTTGCTGAAGCTGATGACTTTGTGTTCGGGTTCCCAACAATTTGGGACGATGGCTGCTCAGTTCAAGGCATTTCTTGATGCCACTAGAGGTCTCTGGAGAACTCAGTAGCTTGCTGGCAAGCTAGCAGGTCTTTTCTACAACACTGGCTCTCAAGGAGATGGCCAGGAGACTACGACGTTAGTTCCTTCTTCTCAAAGACTTCCACATTTTGATTTTGAATTGTGATTTGAAGATTTATAGTGAAAATCTTAATTTTTTCAGGTACTAGTCATCTAAGAAGGTGTGTTGACTAACGATATTTAAGGTAGTAAAATGATACTAAATAGGTAGCATGTGTAAGCGGTTTGTTCTATTTATTTGGCCCGGAAACAATGTATTCAGTCTTTTGTTAATAAATCATCAATGGACTAAAATACCTTTAAATTTTTGTTAGGACTCACTGGACATATAGCACATGGCAAAACAAATGTTGTGAGGACAATCTTTGATATTCAGGTACCTATACCCTACTTTTATCTCTGTAGACAACCTGTCAACACGTTTGGTTAGTCAATAGTTTTTCAACTCAATTTATTTTGTTTTACATTTGGGGTATGTTTGGTAGGGAGATAATGCTTTCTTTTTTTCCCCATGTTTGGTTGGAAAGTTTTTTTTGGAAAACATTCTTTAGAAAAATAAGTTCCTTACTGAAAATAACTTCCACTATGGAACTCTGATGTTGTTTTATGCCATCTCATTTTCAGACTACTCGATTCAAATGTGATATTGTGGTTTATCCCTTGTCTTGAAAACGAAGTACTGTGAAGGGTGTTTTATCCCTCATCTTGAAAACGAAGTACTGTGAAGTGTGGTTTATGTGATTGAGCTTTATTGTGCTAGCTATTACTTTACCTAAATATTTCTTGTATTGCAGTAACCCTCAGGAAGCTCGGTTCACGTTTGTTGGTGCTCAAGGATGACCCTGGTGAGGTATTGATTCGCTCTATTTCATATTATTCCACTCCCATATTAAAAGTAGTTGTATAATTTACTTGTTCTTATCTTAAGCCGGGGGTAGTTGTATAATTTACTTGTTCTTATCTTAAGCCGGGGGTCTATGGGAAACAGCCTCTCTACTTCTTCGGAGGTAGCGGTATGGATGCGGGTGTATGAGTGTTCTTCTTCTTTGCAGAGCTTAGAGCTCGCTGGACGGAGGGGAGGTGGAGTTGTTACAGTTGAATCCCCTTTTATAAACTTATAATTCTACCACTGAAGGAAAAAATATATTGGTTATACTGAAAATTATATTAGTTTTTCAGGATTTGGAAATAACTAATAATTATGGTGTCTAGGAAAATTAATTGTTTGTCAATCCATACCATTAAGCTTTGGTGGCGACTTTAGTGGTTTCATATAAGTGTGGACTATCTTTAAGTAAATCTGCTTCTCCAAGGAGGTAAACTGAAATTTAGTCTATTTTACCTTTTTTTGTGTTAGTATCATTAAATAATGAGTATTCGTCCCTCTTTCTCACTGTAGACTGGTTATGTGGGCGAGGATGTGGAATCTGTATTATACAAATTACTTGAGGTATACATGTTGCGTTAATGGTGGTTGAAGTTTATTTTCATTCTATTCATGCCCGATCTGCTTAGTTAGCTCATTTTATTATCAGTACTTCAGAGCCGACTTTGTGATAGAGAGTTAAAGACAAGAAACGACCCTTATTTTTTTAAAAAAATAGGGTCTGACCCCTGGGCTGGTATGAGTTTACTAAACAAG
>NW_025877311.1:0-1333 GCF_002878395.1 Capsicum annuum
TTGAAAAGTTTTATCCCGAAGATTGCCAGCTAAAATGACTTAGTCTCATTTTACACTTAGAAAATTTTAAGTCATTAAGTCTAAGAGCTCAATATTAAAGACTAATCTATGAACCCCTTTTAAGGGGCGTTACACAACACTAGCCAAATGAATATATCATATTGTGTGGTTTGTGATTAGCTGCTTTTGACAGGGGTTATACCTCATCTTTGTTACTAACTAGGTATGCAATTTTTGTCTCTATATAAGTGTTGATGTTATTTGTTAGTTGCTGGTCCTAACAAGCTATAAAAAAAAAAAAAAAAGTGAACTAAGCTTAATAAATATGTTGGTTCAGATGAGAATTGCATTAAGTCAATTTGGGTATCAATATAGACTTGCTTTACCTTCGAGGTTTTTGTTGTTCCTTCTGCTTTTATTCCATGTGTCTATAGTTAGATATATATTTGTTATGATAGAAAAAAAAAATTCAGCTTAAGGGATTGGAACTAGATAAAAAGTTTTGGCATATGAGAAATGTTCATGCTATTGGTAATACTTTTTCGACACTTGAGTCGGAAGAAATTTTCTAAAGTGAAAATTATGATTTGCAAACCATTTAGTTTGAGATTTTATGTGATGTTTGGGTTGTCCACTAGAAATAGCTTGAACTCCAGGAGGCAATATATAAGAAAGTTCTAGGAATCAATCATTGTTTTCAAGCATGCAAGCTAGAATTGTCTGAGCATTCTTTAATTAAAGTGTTTTAGAGATATTATGTGTATAGAGTTGATAGAGATATAACTGCTAAAATGTGTATGGAAAGGTCATATAGTTGTTTGGTAGTTTCGACATAATTCGAGACCCGTTCGAGGACGAATGTTATTTTAAGTGGGGGAGAATGTAATAACTCAAAAATTTTAATGAGGGGTAAATGAGTAATTCCGCTATTTTTTTAATATTAATTAAGAGAATTAAAGTGAGTAAGTCAAAAGACAAAACCCACTTCCTTATTCAGTTTTATTTTTCACATTCCAGTTACAGAGAATAGAATATTAGGGTTTTTTTTTTTCTAATTTCTTAAGTGCTTGAAGAGGGCAAGCATCATAGAGGTTTTATGGAGTTCAAGAACACCTATAATTTGATTGATTGCAATCTTCAGGTATGTATATATCAGTGCTTTGATATTGTAGTTGCAGATCCTTACCTTTATAATAATTTAAAAAAAAAAAGATTTCTATTTCTTCTATTATAAATAGGCTAATGATTGGAAGGAGATGATTAGATAATGTTATGAATTGAAGTTGAAACTATATGAAAATTGAAGGGTAATATTAAAGGATCATCATTTTAT
>NW_025877312.1:0-1726 GCF_002878395.1 Capsicum annuum
AAACTTGACCACTCAGGTCCAACAATCAATAGAGGCATAAGAAGAATATAGCCAGTCCATACCAAGAATCACATCAAAATCTACTATGTCTAACTCAATCAGATCAGCCAATAAGACTCTATGAAGAACAGTAACAAGACACTTTTTATACACTTTCTGGGCAATAATTGAATCACCCACTAGGGTAGAAACTAGGATAGGCTCAGGAATAATCTCAGGACTCATTTCAAAATTCACAGCAATCAAAGGTGTAACATATGAGAAACTAGATCCAGGATCCAACAAAGCATACACATCAAACTGAAATATACGAAGCATACCAGTAACAACATCGGGAGAGTCCTCCTCTTCCTGGCGGGATGATAAATCATAGAATCTATTCGGGCGCTGCCCGCCAGCGTTGCTAGAAGAGGTGCCCTGAGCTGGGGCTGGGCGAGTCGCTGAAACTGGAGCACTAACAGTCTGAGTCTGGGTCTGAGGGCGATAGTCACGACGCCTTTGTCCATCCTATGGACAATCTCTTACTCTGTGACCCATGTCACCACACCGAAAACAACCCCTCTTCTCACCCCAACACTCACCCAAATGAGCCCTACCATACTTAGAACACAGGGGATGATTTGGCTTATTGCCAGCACTGTACTGGGACATGGATGCATATGACCTGGTACCTTGCTCCTGCCTACCTCTAGGCACGGGAGCACTAGCAGATGACGGTGCTGGCATAGACAAACGATCCTGATACTGCGGAAAACTCCCTCCCTGTGATCTAGTCTGACCTTGTCCATGCTGCTCGGACCTAGCTTTCTTATTCCCTCTTGTTCTATCTCTTTCCTTAATCTTGTCTACCTCAATCTATTGGGAATGAGTCATCAACCTAGAAAGATTCATCTCACTATTCATCATAGCAGACCTACACTCCTTAACCACATAACTAGACACTCTAGTCATAAACTTACTTATACTAGCTCGATTATCAGCTACTAAGTCAGGAGCATACTTGGCCAACTGATTGAACTTTAGACAGTACTCCTTAACAGTCATAAAGCCCTATCGCAGGTTCATAAACTCTTCCACCTTTGCCTCCCTCATCTCCAAAGGGAAAAACTTATCCAGGAATGCATCCTAGAACTATTGCCAAGTTGTAGGGACAACTCCCTCACCTCTACCTTTCCTCCAAGCAACAACCCAGTCATAAGCAAGGTCTTTTAACCTATATGCAGCCAAATCCACACTATGTTCCTCAGATACATGCATCACCTGAGTAATCTTCCGCACTCCTCTAAAAATAACCATAGATCCTCATCAGACTTGGACCCATAGAATTCCGTCAGATTCTTCCTCATGAAGTCACGGATCCTGGCAGCAGCTGAATTACCTCCCTACTACTGTGGAGCCGGGGCCGGGTTGGCCTGAACATTTGTAGTAACAGCTTGGGCTAGCACCTGAAAGGCTGCCCAAAATTCAGCATGGGATACATTTTCATTCAATGGGTCAGCGGGTTGAGGTTGCTGACCATCATTATTTCTTCTCGCTCGATGTGGAGGCATATTTCTAAAATAGGAGAGCACAAATCAATAGTAGAGAGACACTTTAAGCACGATAGACTTCTGAAAGAAAGAATCACACTTTTTCCTAAAATGTCTTGTAGCCTCTTACTCATAGATGTGGCGTGCTACACACCGATGATCAAGACTCTACTTAACGCGGCTTGTCAGACTCCCTT
>NW_025877313.1:0-1077 GCF_002878395.1 Capsicum annuum
TTCAAAAAGGATTGTTTATGTTCAAAGAAGATAGAATATACCAAGTTCAATACACTCACATGCTTGGCAGGAATCCTCTCATATGTAGTGAAACTTCCATATGAAGGTGAACCCATTGAGAACTCAGATGCAGCCAAGGATTCTCTCCTGTTACTCTTTCTAGGTTTCTTCTCAATGCTCTGAGCCTCATCATCCTCTAATTTGGGATATTTCTTGCTATGAGATGAACTTATTTGAAAGATGCTCATCTCAGACGGACGACTCGCTCCTGCGACATCGACCTCTGCTGGCTAATTTTGAGAGAAATGCTTCTCTTTGACAACATGGTGTGTGGCAAATTTCTTACTTGAGACTGCTACTGGATGCAAAGTCTTATCACTTCTTCTCTTCACGTAGAGAACTGTACCAGCAAACAAACTCAGTACAAGTGAGGAAATTCCCAGGATCTGATACTGTAGGGACCAACCATGGAGCCTCATGTTAAAAAATACAAAAATTACAATCATCAATACAATAACAACGTTCTGTCCATCGTGTTAGGTTTTCATGTAGATAGGAGTGTGAAGAAGAAGCATGGGTAGCAGCTCTCAGGCGATCCGCTATGCAGTTGCAACAACCGGTGCCAGAAATATTGATGCTCTTAATAGAGTTCTTGCTGACCTATGTACCAGAAGCAATCCTAAGGTTCTTCCGTTTCTTTCAACTTTTATTTTTTGGGAGTCGTTTGTTGGATTTTAAAGATCTGGAGTTCGAGTAGCTTAGGGAATCTTGATGTAACCTCTGTATTGTTATCTACTCTTTGTGTTCTTTTTTTTTGGGTGTTGTTACATTTGTTGAATTGTTGAGTAAGTGGAAATAGAAATTTAGTGATTGATTTTGATTTTCTTAGGAATTGATGAAAATCAAAGAAGATTCTAAGGTTCTTGATTTTTTGTTGAATTTTTTAAGATCAGCAGTGGAGTTAGAACAGTTCAGGAGATTTTGATTTGTTGAGTTGGTGAATTGGTGAGGTAGTGGAACCAGAAATTTTTAGGACATAAGACTGACATGATTTTAGCTCAGGGTACATCTTGAGTT